>NC_068424.1:4492825-4532825 GCF_023373465.1 Oncorhynchus keta | reverse complement strand
CTTTCAAACTGTCTCTCACTTCTTCTTTTCTTACTATGTACCACCCTCGTATTCCTCCCCTCCTCCTACCTCCCCTCCTTCTTCCTCCCCTTCTCCTATCTCCCCTCATATTCCTCCGCTCCTTCTTCCTCACCTCTTCCTACCTCCCCTCCTCCTTCCTCCCCTTCTCCTACCTCCACTCCTTCTTCCTCACCTTCTCCTACCTCCCCTCCTTCTTCCTCCCCTCTTCCTACCTCCCCTCCTTCTTCCTCACCTTCTCCTACCTCCCCTCCTTCTTCCTCACCTTCTCCTACCTCCCCTCTTCCTACCTCCCCTTCCCCTACCTCCCCTCCTTCTTCCTCCCCTCTTCCTACCTCCCCTCCTCCTTCCTCCCCTTCTCCTACCTCCCCTCCTTCTTCCTCCCCTTCTCCTACCTCCCCTCCTTCTTCCTCCCCTCTTCCTACCTCCCCTCCTCCTTCCTCCCCTTCTCCTACCTCCCCTCCTTCTTCCTCCCCTCCTCCTACCTCCCCTCCTTCTTCCTCCCCTTCTCCTACCTCCCCTCCTCCCCTCCTTCTTCCTCCCCTCCTCCTACCTCCCCTCCTTCTTCCTCCCCTTCTCCTACCTCCCCTCCTTCTTCCTCCCCTTCTCCTACCTCCCCTCCTTCTTCCTCCCCTCCTCCTACCTCCCCTCCTTCTTCCTCCCCTTCTCCTACCTCCCCTCCTTCTTCCTCCCCTCCTCCTACCTCCCCTCCTTCTTCCTCCCCTTCTCCTACCTCCCCTCCTCCTTCCTCCCCTCCTCCTACCTCCCCTCCTTCTTCCTCCCCTCCTCCTACCTCCCCCTCCTTCTTCCTCACCTTCTCCTACCTCCCCTCCTTCTTCCTCACCTTCTCCTACCTCCCTCCTTCTTCCTCCCCTCCTCCTACCTCCCCTCCTCCTTCCTCCCCTTCTCCTACCTCCCCTCCTTCTTCCTCACCTTCTCCTACCTCCTCCTATTCTTCCTCCCCTCTTCCTACCTCCCCTCCTCCTTCCTCCCCTTCTCCTACCTCCCCTCCTCCTTCCTCCCCTTCTCCTACCTCCCCCCCTTCTTCCTCCCCTTCTCCTACCCCCCTTCTCCCTCCCCTTCTCCTACCTCCCCTCCTTCTTCCTCCCCTTCCCCTACCTCCCCTCCTTCTTCCTCCCCTCTTCCTACCTTCCCTTCTCCTACCTCCCCTCCTCCTACCTCCCTCCCCTCCTCCTTCCTCCCCTTCTCCTACCTCCCCTCCTTCTTCCTCCCCTTCTCCTACCTCCCCTCCTTCTTCCTCCCCTTCTCCTATCTTCCCTCCTATCCCTCCCCTCCTATCCCTCTCCTTCCTCCCCTCCTATTCTTCCTCCCCTTCTCCTATCTCCCCTCCTATTCTTCCTCCCCTCCCTATCACTCCCCTCTCTCCCCTCCTATCCCTCCCCTCTTCCTTCCATAAGTCCGTTGTGTTCATGGATGTCATTGTCCTCCCATGTTGTTGCCACATCACGTGACTCATACACATAGATATGGGTGTTGGCTACAGGAGCCGCGATCCGCTGTTGTGTCTTTGTGTCCTAATACAGTAACCTCCTCCCCCCATACAGTATATGTGACTGTACAAGACAATCAAGTCCTACTCCTCGGTGAGTCAGAGTGACTTCTGACTGATCTGATCCAGCCCCATGTCATTATTGATACAAAGTATCCCTTTCAAACTGTTGATGTACTCACTCACACACTCCTTCCATTCTTACTAGCACCCTCCTTATTCATCCCCTCTTCTGTCCTCCCCTCCTATTCATCCCCTCTTCTGTCCTCCCCTCCTATTCATCCCCTCTTCTGTCCTCCCCTCCTATTCATCCCCTCTTCTGTCCTCCCCTCCCATTCATCCCCTCTTCTGTCCTCCCCTCCTATTCTTCCCTCTTCTGTCCTCCTCCCATTCATCCCTCTTCTGTCCTCCCCTCCTATTCATCCCCTCTTCTGTCCTCCCCCTCCTATTCATCCCTCTTCTGTCCTCCCTCCTATTCATCCCCTCTTCTGTCCTCTGTCCTCCCTCCTATTCATCCCCTCTTCTGTCCTCCCTCCCATTCATCCCCTCTTCTGTCCTCCCTCCTATTCATCCCCTCTTCTGTCCTCCCCTCCCATTCATCCCCTCTTCTGTCCTCCCTCCTATTCATCCCCTCTTCTGTCCTCCCTCCCATTCATCCCCTCTTCTGTCCTCCCCTCCTATTCATCCCTCTTCTGTCCTCCCCTCCCATTCATCCCCTCTTCTGTCCTCCCCTCCTATTCTTCCCCTCTTCTGTCCTCCCTCCTATTCATCCCCTCTTCTGTCCTCCCCTCCTATTCATCCCCTCTTCTGTCCTCCTCCTATTCATCCCCTCTTCTGTCCTCCCCTCCTATTCATCCCCTCTTCTGTCCTCCCCTCCCATTCATCCCCTCTTCTGTCCTCCCCTCCTATTCATCCCTCTTCTGTCCTCCCTCCTATTCATCCCCTCTTCTGTCCTCCCTCCCATTCATCCCCTCTTCTGTCCTCCCTCCTATTCATCCCTCTTCTGTCCTCCCCTCCTATTCATCCCCTCTTCTGTCCTCCCCTCCTATTCATCCCCTCTTCTGTCCTCCCTCCTATTCATCCCCTCTTCTGTCCTCCCCTCCATTCATCCCCTCTTCTGTCCTCCCCTCCTATTCATCCCCTCTTCTGTCCTCCTCCCCTCCCATTCATCCCTCTTCTGTCCTCCCCTCCTATTCATCCCTCTTCTGTCCTCCCTCCTATTCATCCCCTCTTCTGTCCTCCCTCCCATTCATCCCTCTTCTGTCCTCCCCTCCTATTCATCCCTCTTCTGTCCTCCCCCTCCTATTCATCCCTCTTCTGTCCTCCTCCCATTCATCCCCTCTTCTGTCCTCCCCTCCTATTCATCCCCTCTTCTGTCCTCCCTCCTATTCATCCCCTCTTCTGTCCTCCTCCTCCTATTCATCCCCTCTTCTGTCCTCCCTCCTATTCATCCCCTCTTCTGTCCTCCCCTCCCATTCATCCCTCTTCTGTCCTCCCTCCTATTCATCCCCTCTTCTGTCCTCCCTCCCATTCATCCCTCTTCTGTCCTCCCCTCCTATTCATCCCCTCTTCTGTCCTCCCCTCCTATTCATCCCCTCTTCTGTCCTCCCCTCCTATTCATCCCCTCTTCTGTCCTCCCCTCCCATTCATCCCCTCTTCTGTCCTCCCCTCCTATTCTTCCCCTCTTCTGTCCTCCCCTCCTATTCTTCCGTTCTTTCTCCCCTCCTTCCTATTCATCCCCTATCACGCCCTGACCTTAGAGAGCCTTTTTATGTCTCTATTTGGTTTGGTCAAGGCGTGATTTGGGTTGGGCATTCTATGTTTTGTTTTTCTATGATTTTGTATTTCTATGTATTTGGCCGGGTATGGATCTCAATCAGGGACAGCTGTCTATCGTTGTCTCTGATTGGGAGCCATACTTAGGTAGCCCTTTTCCCTCCTCTCTGTGTGGAAAGTTAACTTTGTTTAATGCACATAGACCTTAAGCGTCACGGTTGTGGTGTGGTGTGGTGTATTGTATTGTTTTGTTTCCATCATAATAAATAAAAGGAATATGTACGCTCACGGCGCTGCGCTTTGGTCCAGTTCTTTCAATGGCCGTGACATCCCCTCCCTCAGAGCTGTACTGTAGCGGTTAGTAGCTGGCTGTAGTCAATACTGTAGTCTCTACAGCTGTAGCGGTTAGTAGCTAGCTGTAGTCAATACTGTAGTCTCTACAGCTGTAGCGGTTAGTAGCTGTAGTCAATACTGTAGTCTCTACAGCTGTAGCTGTTGGTAGCTGTAGTCAATACTGTAGTCTCTACAGCTGTAGCGGTTAGTAGCTAGCTGTAGTCAATACTGTAGTCTCTACAGCTGTAGCTAGCTGTAGTCAATACTGTAGTCTCTACAGCTGTAGCTGTGGGTAGCTGTAGTCAATACTGTAGTCTCTACAGCTGTAGCTGTTGGTAGCTGTAGTCAATACTGTAGTCTCTACAGCTGTAGCTGTTGGTAGCTGTAGTCAATACTGTAGTCTCTACAGCTGTAGCTGTTGGTAGCTGTAGTCAATACTGTAGTCTCTACAGCTGTAGCTGTTGGTAGCTGTAGTCAATACTGTAGTCTCTACAGCTGTAGCTGTTGGTAGCTGTAGTCAATACTGTAGTCTCTACAGCTGTAGCTGTTAGTAGCTGTAGTCAATACTGTAGTCTCTACAGCTGTAGCTGTTGGTAGCTGTAGTCAATACTGTAGTCTCTACAGCTGTAGCTGTTGGTAGCTGTAGTCAATACTGTAGTCTCTACAGCTGTAGCTGTTGGTAGCTGTAGTCAATACTGTAGTCTCTACAGCTGTAGCTGTTAGTAGCTGTAGTCAATACTGTAGTCTCTACAGTTGTAGCTGTTGGTAGCTGTAGTCAATACTGTAGTCTCTACAGCTGTTACTGTTGGTAGCTAGCTGTAGTCAATACTGTAGTCTCTACAGCTGTTACTGTGGGTAGCTAGCTGTAGTCAATACTCTAACCTCTACAGCTGTAGCTGTTGGTAGCTGTAGTCAATACTGTAGTCTCTACAGCTGTAGCTGTTGGTAGCTGTAGTCAATACTGTAGTCTCTACAGCTGTAGCTGTTGGTAGCTGTAGTCAATACTGTAGTCTCGACAGCTGTAGCGGTTAGTAGCGAGCTGTATTTGACTAATACAATTAGATTTGTAGTCAATACGGTAATCTATGGAGCTGTAGCTGTTAGGAGCTAGCTGTAGTCAATACTGTAGTCTCTACAGCTGTAGCTGTTAGTAGCTAGCTGTAGTCAATACTGTAGTCTCTACAGCTGTAGCTGTTGGTAGCTGTAGTCAATACTGTAGTCTCTACAGCTGTAGCTGTTAGTAGCTGTAGTCAATACTGTAGTCTCTACAGTTGTAGCTGTTGGTAGCTGTAGTCAATACTGTAGTCTCTACAGTTGTAGCTGTTGGTAGCTGTAGTCAATACTGTAGTCTCTACAGCTGTAGCTGTTGGTAGCTGTAGTCAATACTGTAGTCTCTACAGCTGTAGCTGTTAGTAGCTGTAGTCAATACTGTAGTCTCTACAGCTGTAGCTGTTGGTAGCTGTAGTCAATACTGTAGTCTCTACAGCTGTAGCTGTTGGTAGCTGTAGTCAATACTGTAGTCTTTACAGCTGTAGCTGTTGGTAGCTGTAGTCAATACTGTAGTCTCTACAGCTGTAGCTATTGGTAGCTGTAGTCAATACTGTAGTCTCTACAGCTCTAGCTGTTGGTAGCTGTAGTCAATACTGTAGTCTTTACAGCTGTAGCTGTTGGTAGCTAGCTGTAGTCAATACTGTAGTCTCTACAGCTGTAGCTGTTGGTAGCTGTAGTCAATACTGTAGTCTCTACAGCTGTAGCTGTTAGTAGCTGTAGTCAATACTGTAGTCTCTACAGCTGTAGCTGTTGGTAGCTGTAGTCAATACTGTAGTCTCTACAGCTGTAGCTGTTGGTAGCTGTAGTCAATACTGTAGTCTCTACAGCTGTAGCTGTTGGTAGCTGTAGTCAATACTGTAGTCTCTACAGCTGTAGCTGTTAGTAGCTGTAGTCAATACTGTAGTCTCTACAGTTGTAGCTGTTGGTAGCTGTAGTCAATACTGTAGTCTCTACAGCTGTAGCTGTTAGTAGCTGTAATCAATACTGTAGTCTCTACAGCTGTAGCTGTTAGTAGCTGTAGTCAATACTGTAGTCTCTACAGCTGTAGCTGTTGGTAGCTGTAGTCAATACTGTAGTCTCTACAGCTGTAGCTGTTGGTAGCTGTAGTCAATACTGTAGTCTCTACAGCTGTAGCTGTTGGTAGCTGTAGTCAATACTGTAGTCTCTACAGCTGTAGCTGTTAGTAGCTGTAGTCAATACTGTAGTCTCTACAGTTGTAGCTGTTGGTAGCTGTAGTCAATACTGTAGTCTCTACAGCTGTTACTGTTGGTAGCTAGCTGTAGTCAATACTGTAGTCTCTACAGCTGTTACTGTGGGTAGCTAGCTGTTGTCAATACTCTAACCTCTACAGCTGTAGCTGTTGGTAGCTGTTGTCAATACTCTAACCTCTACAGCTGTAGCTGTTGGTAGCTGTAGTCAATACTGTAGTCTCTACAGCTCTAGCTGTTAGTAGCTGTAGTCAATACTGTAGTCTCTACAGCTGTAGCTGTTGGTAGCTGTAGTCAATACTGTAGTCTCTACAGCTGTAGCTGTTGGTAGCTGTAGTCAATACTGTAGTCTCTACAGCTGTAGCTGTTGGTAGCTGTAGTCAATACTGTAGTCTTTACAGCTGTTACTGTTGGTAGCTGTAGTCAATACTGTAGTCTCTACAGCTGTAGCTATTGGTAGCTGTAGTCAATATTGTAGTCTCTACAGCTCTAGCTGTTGGTAGCTGTAGTCAATACTGTAGTCTTTACAGCTGTAGCTGTTGGTAGCTAGCTGTAGTCAATACTGTAGTCTCTACAGCTGTAGCTGTTAGTAGCTGTAGTCAATACTGTAGTCTCTACAGCTGTAGCTGTTGGTAGCTGTAGTCAATACTGTAGTCTCTACAGCTGTAGCTGTTGGTAGCTGTAGTCAATACTGTAGTCTCTACAGTTGTAGCTGTTAGTAGCTGTAGTCAATACTGTAGTCTCTACAGTTGTAGCTGTTGGTAGCTGTAGTCAATACTGTAGTCTCTACAGCTGTAGCTGTTAGTAGCTGTAATCAATATTGTAGTCTCTACAGCTGTAGCTGTTAGTAGCTGTAGTCAATACTGTAGTCTCTACAGCTGTAGCTGTTGGTAGCTGTAGTCAATACTGTAGTCTCTACAGCTGTAGCTGTTGGTAGCTGTAGTCAATACTGTAGTCTTTACAGCTGTTACTGTTGGTAGCTGTAGTCAATACTGTAGTCTCTACAGCTGTAGCTATTGGTAGCTGTAGTCAATATTGTAGTCTCTACAGCTCTAGCTGTTGGTAGCTGTAGTCAATACTGTAGTCTTTACAGCTGTAGCTGTTGGTAGCTAGCTGTAGTCAATACTGTAGTCTCTACAGCTGTAGCTGTGGGTAGCTGTAGTCAATACTGTAGTCTCTACAGCTGTAGCTGTTGGTAGCTGTAGTCAATACTGTAGTCTCTACAGCTGTAGCTGTTGGTAGCTGCAGTCAATACTGTAGTCTCTACAGCTGTAGCTGTTGGTAGCTGTAGTCAATACTGTAGTCTCTACAGCTGTAGCTGTTGGTAGCTGTAGTCAATACTGTAGTCTCTACAGCTGTAGCTGTTGGTAGCTGTAGTCAATACTGTAGTCTCTACAGCTGTAGCTGTTAGTAGCTGTAGTCAATACTGTAGTCTCTACAGCTGTAGCTGTTGGTAGCTGTAGTCAATACTGTAGTCTCTACAGCTGTAGCTGTTGGTAGCTGTAGTCAATACTGTAGTCTCTACAGCTGTAGCTGTTGGTAGCTGTAGTCAATACTGTAGTCTCTACAGCTGTAGCTGTTAGTAGCTGTAGTCAATACTGTAGTCTCTACAGTTGTAGCTGTTGGTAGCTGTAGTCAATACTGTAGTCTCTACAGCTGTTACTGTTGGTAGCTAGCTGTAGTCAATACTGTAGTCTCTACAGCTGTTACTGTGGGTAGCTAGCTGTAGTCAATACTCTAACCTCTACAGCTGTAGCTGTTGGTAGCTGTAGTCAATACTGTAGTCTCTACAGCTGTAGCTGTTGGTAGCTGTAGTCAATACTGTAGTCTCTACAGCTGTAGCTGTTGGTAGCTGTAGTCAATACTGTAGTCTCGACAGCTGTAGCGGTTAGTAGCGAGCTGTATTTGACTAATACAATTAGATTTGTAGTCAATACGGTAATCTATGGAGCTGTAGCTGTTAGGAGCTAGCTGTAGTCAATACTGTAGTCTCTACAGCTGTAGCTGTTAGTAGCTAGCTGTAGTCAATACTGTAGTCTCTACAGCTGTAGCTGTTGGTAGCTGTAGTCAATACTGTAGTCTCTACAGCTGTAGCTGTTAGTAGCTGTAGTCAATACTGTAGTCTCTACAGTTGTAGCTGTTGGTAGCTGTAGTCAATACTGTAGTCTCTACAGTTGTAGCTGTTGGTAGCTGTAGTCAATACTGTAGTCTCTACAGCTGTAGCTGTTGGTAGCTGTAGTCAATACTGTAGTCTCTACAGCTGTAGCTGTTAGTAGCTGTAGTCAATACTGTAGTCTCTACAGCTGTAGCTGTTGGTAGCTGTAGTCAATACTGTAGTCTCTACAGCTGTAGCTGTTGGTAGCTGTAGTCAATACTGTAGTCTTTACAGCTGTAGCTGTTGGTAGCTGTAGTCAATACTGTAGTCTCTACAGCTGTAGCTATTGGTAGCTGTAGTCAATACTGTAGTCTCTACAGCTCTAGCTGTTGGTAGCTGTAGTCAATACTGTAGTCTTTACAGCTGTAGCTGTTGGTAGCTAGCTGTAGTCAATACTGTAGTCTCTACAGCTGTAGCTGTTGGTAGCTGTAGTCAATACTGTAGTCTCTACAGCTGTAGCTGTTAGTAGCTGTAGTCAATACTGTAGTCTCTACAGCTGTAGCTGTTGGTAGCTGTAGTCAATACTGTAGTCTCTACAGCTGTAGCTGTTGGTAGCTGTAGTCAATACTGTAGTCTCTACAGCTGTAGCTGTTGGTAGCTGTAGTCAATACTGTAGTCTCTACAGCTGTAGCTGTTAGTAGCTGTAGTCAATACTGTAGTCTCTACAGTTGTAGCTGTTGGTAGCTGTAGTCAATACTGTAGTCTCTACAGCTGTAGCTGTTAGTAGCTGTAATCAATACTGTAGTCTCTACAGCTGTAGCTGTTAGTAGCTGTAGTCAATACTGTAGTCTCTACAGCTGTAGCTGTTGGTAGCTGTAGTCAATACTGTAGTCTCTACAGCTGTAGCTGTTGGTAGCTGTAGTCAATACTGTAGTCTCTACAGCTGTAGCTGTTGGTAGCTGTAGTCAATACTGTAGTCTCTACAGCTGTAGCTGTTAGTAGCTGTAGTCAATACTGTAGTCTCTACAGTTGTAGCTGTTGGTAGCTGTAGTCAATACTGTAGTCTCTACAGCTGTTACTGTTGGTAGCTAGCTGTAGTCAATACTGTAGTCTCTACAGCTGTTACTGTGGGTAGCTAGCTGTTGTCAATACTCTAACCTCTACAGCTGTAGCTGTTGGTAGCTGTTGTCAATACTCTAACCTCTACAGCTGTAGCTGTTGGTAGCTGTAGTCAATACTGTAGTCTCTACAGCTCTAGCTGTTAGTAGCTGTAGTCAATACTGTAGTCTCTACAGCTGTAGCTGTTGGTAGCTGTAGTCAATACTGTAGTCTCTACAGCTGTAGCTGTTGGTAGCTGTAGTCAATACTGTAGTCTCTACAGCTGTAGCTGTTGGTAGCTGTAGTCAATACTGTAGTCTTTACAGCTGTTACTGTTGGTAGCTGTAGTCAATACTGTAGTCTCTACAGCTGTAGCTATTGGTAGCTGTAGTCAATATTGTAGTCTCTACAGCTCTAGCTGTTGGTAGCTGTAGTCAATACTGTAGTCTTTACAGCTGTAGCTGTTGGTAGCTAGCTGTAGTCAATACTGTAGTCTCTACAGCTGTAGCTGTTAGTAGCTGTAGTCAATACTGTAGTCTCTACAGCTGTAGCTGTTGGTAGCTGTAGTCAATACTGTAGTCTCTACAGCTGTAGCTGTTGGTAGCTGTAGTCAATACTGTAGTCTCTACAGTTGTAGCTGTTAGTAGCTGTAGTCAATACTGTAGTCTCTACAGTTGTAGCTGTTGGTAGCTGTAGTCAATACTGTAGTCTCTACAGCTGTAGCTGTTAGTAGCTGTAATCAATATTGTAGTCTCTACAGCTGTAGCTGTTAGTAGCTGTAGTCAATACTGTAGTCTCTACAGCTGTAGCTGTTGGTAGCTGTAGTCAATACTGTAGTCTCTACAGCTGTAGCTGTTGGTAGCTGTAGTCAATACTGTAGTCTTTACAGCTGTTACTGTTGGTAGCTGTAGTCAATACTGTAGTCTCTACAGCTGTAGCTATTGGTAGCTGTAGTCAATATTGTAGTCTCTACAGCTCTAGCTGTTGGTAGCTGTAGTCAATACTGTAGTCTTTACAGCTGTAGCTGTTGGTAGCTAGCTGTAGTCAATACTGTAGTCTCTACAGCTGTAGCTGTTAGTAGCTGTAGTCAATACTGTAGTCTCTACAGCTGTAGCTGTTGGTAGCTGTAGTCAATACTGTAGTCTCTACAGCTGTAGCTGTTGGTAGCTGTAGTCAATACTGTAGTCTCTACAGTTGTAGCTGTTAGTAGCTGTAGTCAATACTGTAGTCTCTACAGTTGTAGCTGTTGGTAGCTGTAGTCAATACTGTAGTCTCTACAGCTGTAGCTGTTAGTAGCTGTAGTCAATACTGTAGTCTCTACAGCTGTAGCTGTTGGTAGCTGTAGTCAATACTGTAGTCTCTACAGCTGTAGCTGTTGGTAGCTGTAGTCAATACTGTAGTCTCTACAGCTGTAGCTGTTGGTAGCTAGCTGTAGTCAATACTGTAGTCTCTACAGCTGTAGCTGTTGGTAGCTGTAGTCAATACTGTAGTCTCGACAGCTGTAGCGGTTAGTAGCGAGCTGTATTTGACTAATACAATTAGATTTGTAGTCAATACGGTAATCTATGGAGCTGTAGCTGTTAGGAGCTAGCTGTAGTCAATACTGTAGTCTCTACAGCTGTAGCTGTTAGTAGCTAGCTGTAGTCAATACTGTAGTCTCTACAGCTGTAGCTGTTAGTAGCTGTAGTCAATACTGTAGTCTCTACAGCTGTAGCGTTGGTAGCTGTAGTCAATACTGTAGTCTCTACAGCTGTAGCTGTTAGTAGCTAGCTGTAGTCAATATTGTAGTCTCTACAGCTGTAGCTGTTAGTAGCTGTAATCAATACTGTAGTCTCTACAGCTGTAGCTGTTGGTAGCTGTAGTCAATACTGTAGTCTCTACAGCTGTAGCTGTTAGTAGCTGTAATCAATACTGTAGTCTCTCCAGCTGTAGCTGTTGGTAGCTGTAGTCAATACTGTAGTCTCTACAGCTGTAGCTGTTAGGAGCTAGCTGTAGTCAATACTGTAGTCTCTACAGCTGTAGCTGTTGGCAGCTAGCTGTAGTCAATACTGTAGTCTCTACAGCTGTAGCTGTTGGTAGCTGTAGTCAATACTGTAGTCTCTACAGCTGTAGCTGTTGGTAGCTAGCTGTAGTCAATACTGTAGTCTTTACAGCTGTAGCTGTTGGTAGCTGTAGTCAATACTGTAGTCTCTACAGTTGTAGCTGTTGGTAGCTAGCTGTAGTCAATAATGTAGTCTCTACAGCTGTTACTGTGGGTAGCTAGCTGTAGTCAATACTCTAACCTCTACAGCTGTAGCGGTTAGTAGCTGTAGTCAATACTGTAGTTTTTACAGCTGTTACTGTTACTGTAGTCAATACTGTAGTCTCGACAGCTGTAGCTGTTAGTAGCGAGCTGTATTTGACTAATACAATTAGATTTGTAGTCAATACGGTAATCTATGGAGCTGTAGCTGTTGGCAGCTAGCTGTAGTCAATACTGTAGTCTCTACAGCTGTAGCTGTTGGTAGCTGTAGTCAATACTGTAGTCTCTACAGCTGTAGCTGTTGGCAGCTAGCTGTAGTCAATACTGTAGTCTCTACAGCTGTAGCTGTTGGTAGCTGTAGTCAATACTGTAGTCTCTACAGCTGTAGCTGTTGGCAGCTAGCTGTAGTCAATACTGTAGTCTCTACAGCTGTTACTGTTAGTAGCTGTAGTCAATACTGTAGTCTCTACAGCTGTAGCTGTTGGTAGCTGTAGTCAATACTGTAGTCTCTACAGTTGTAGCTGTTGGTAGCTGTAGTCAATACTGTAGTCTCTACAGTTGTAGCTGTTGGTAGCTGTAGTCAATACTGTAGTCTCTACAGTTGTAGCTGTTGGTAGCTGTAGTCAATACTGTAGTCTCTACAGTTGTAGCTGTTGGTAGCTGTAGTCAATACTGTAGTCTCTACAGTTGTAGCTGTTGGTAGCTGTAGTCAATACTGTAGTCTCTACAGCTGTAGCTGTTAGTAGCTGTAGTCAATACTGTAGTCTCTACAGCTGTAGCTGTTGGTAGCTGTAGTCAATACTGTAGTCTCTACAGTTGTAGCTGTTGGTAGCTGTAGTCAATACTGTAGTCTCTACAGTTGTAGCTGTTGGTAGCTGTAGTCAATACTGTAATCTCTACAGTTGTAGCTGTTGGTAGCTGTAGTCAATACTGTAGTCTCTACAGTTGTAGCTGTTGGTAGCTGTAGTCAATACTGTAGTCTCTACAGCTGTAGCTGTTGGTAGCTAGCTGTAGTCAATACTGTAGCCTCTACAGCTGTAGCTACTATAGCACCACCACCTAGCTAGCTACTGCAGCACCACCACCTAGCTAGCTACTGCAGCACCACCACCACCTAGCTACGACAGCACCACCACCATCTAGCTGCAGCACCACCTCCACCTAGCTAACTACCTAGCTAGCTACTGCACCACCATCTATCTACCTCCTGCACCATCTCCACCTAGCTAGCTCCTGCACCACCTCCACCTAGCGAGCTCATGCACCATCTCCACCTATCTAGCTCCTGCACCATCTCCACCTAGCTAGCTCCTGCACCATCTCCACCTAGCTAGCTCCTGCACCATCTCCACCTAGCTAGCTCCTGCACCATCTCCACCTAGCGAGCTCATGCACCATCTCCACCTAGCTAGCTCCTGCACCATCTCCACCTAGCTAGCTCCTGCACCACCTCCAAATAGCTAGCTCATGCACCATCTCCACCTAGCTAGCTCCTGCACCATCTCCACCTAGCTAGCTCCTGCACCATCTCCACCTAGCTAGCTCATGCACCATCTCCACCTAGCTAGCTCCTGCACCATCTCCACCTAGCTAGCTCATGCACCATCTCCACCTAGCTAGCTCCTGCACCATCTCCACCTAGCTAGCTCCTGCACCATCTCCACCTAGCTAGCTCCTGCACCACCTCCACCTAGCTAGCTCCTGCACCACCATCTATCTACCTCCTGCACCATCTCCACCTAGCTAGCTCCTGCACCACCTCCACCTAGCGAGCTCATGCACCATCTCCACCTATCTAGCTCCTGCACCATCTCCACCTAGCTAGCTCCTGCACCATCTCCACCTAGCTAGCTCCTGCACCATCTCCACCTAGCTAGCTCCTGCACCATCTCCACCTAGCGAGCTCATGCACCATCTCCACCTAGCTAGCTCCTGCACCATCTCCACCCAGCTAGCTCCTGCACCACCTCCAAATAGCTAGCTCATGCACCATCTCCACCTCGCTAGCTCCTGCACCATCTCCACCTAGCTAGCTCCTGCACCATCTCCACCTAGCTAGCTCCTGCACCATCTCCACCTAGCTAGCTCCTGCACCATCTCCACCTAGCTAGCTCCTGCACCATCTCCACCTAGCTAGCTCCTGCACCACCTCCACCTAGCTGGCTCCTGCACCATCTCCACCTAGCTAGCTCCTGCACCATCTCCACCTAGCTAGCTCCTGCACCATCTCCACCTAGCTAGCTCCTGCACCATCTCCACCTAGCTAGCTCCTGCACCATCTCCACCTAGCGAGCTCATGCACCATCTCCACCTAGCAAGGTCCTGCACCATCTCCACCTAGCTAGCTCCTGCACCACCTCCAAATAGCTAGCTCATGCACCATCTCCACCTAGCTAGCTCCTGCACCATCTCCACCTAGCTAGCTCCTGCACCATCTCCACCTAGCTAGCTCCTGCACCATCTCCACCTAGCTAGCTCCTGCACCATCTCCACCTAGCTAGCTCCTGCACCACCTCCACCTAGCTGGCTCCTGCACCATCTCCACCTAGCTGGCTCCTGCACCATCTCCACCTAGCTGGCTCCTGCACCATCTCCACCTAGCTGGCTCATGCACCATCTCCACCTAGCTAGCTCCTGCACCATCTCCACCTAGCTGGCTCCTGCACCATCTCCACCTAGCTGGCTCCTGCACCATCTCCACCTAGCTAGCTCCTGCACCATCTCCACCTAGCTGGCTCATGCACCATCTCCACCTAGCTGGCTCATGCACCATCTCCACCTAGCTAGCTCCTGCACCATCTCCACCTAGCTAGCTCCTGCACCATCTCCACCTAGCTAGCTCCTGCACCATCTCCACCTAGCTAGCTCATGCACCACCTCCACCTAGCTGGCTCCTGCACCATCTCCACCTAGCTGGCTCCTGCACCATCTCCACCGAGCTAGCTCCTGCACCATCTCCACCTAGCTAGCTCCTGCACCATCTCCACCTAGCTAGCTCCTGCACCATCTCCACCTAGCTGGCTCCTGCACCATCTCCACCGAGCTAGCTCCTGCACCATCTCCACCTAGCTGGCTCCTGCACCATCTCCACCGAGCTAGCTCCTGCACCATCTCCACCTAGCTAGCTCCTGCACCATCTCCACCTAGCTAGCTCCTGCACCATCTCCACCTAGCTGGCTCCTGCACCATCTCCACCTAGCTAGCTCCTGTGTGTTTGTGGTCTGTGTCAGCCCAAAGCCAAACATGGGCAAAACGGGACCACAGTGACCGCAGCCTTTTGTTCCATCCCAGCACTAACACACTTGATTAAAAAATCAAATGTAAGTTCTTCCTCCCTGGCCTGGTGCCAAAACTATCTGGCCTGGAGCCAAAACTATCTGGCCTGGAGCCAACACTATCTGGCCAGAAGAGGAAGTTACAGATCTGCTGAGAATTCACGTGGACTAAAAAAACCTAAACAAACTATTGGCTTGATATCTATTCTAATCTCTAATCAACGTCTGTAGGATTCCTTTCTCTTCCTTAACCCCCGTTAACGTGGCAGTCATTTAGATGGTTTTAATTAAGCAGGTTGATAAACACATCAGTCACATGGAAAAATCAATGGCGCTGGCATTTGTTTCCACGTGGCCACGGACAGGCTCAAACAGTATCGATGATTTGATTCTATTTACGTCAGGGGATGTTCCCTACTTGGCTTCCCATGTTGGAGGGACGGAGCAGGGAAATTCGAGTCTTCAACTCTGGCTGTCACTACTCACTACCTGGGCCCTCGAGAAGAGGAGAAACGGGAGAAAAGGATAGAAGAGATAAGATGGCTCTTCTGTGAGAGGAGAGGAGAGATGGGACTAGATGGCTCTAATGTGTGAGAACAGAACAGGAGAGATGGGACTAGATGGCTCTAATGTATGAGAACAGGAGAGATGGGACTAGATGGCTCTAATGTATGAGAACAGGAAAGATGGGACTAGATGGCTCTAATGTATGAGAACAGGAGAGATGGGACTAGTTGGCTCTAATGTGTGAGAACAGGAGAGATGGGACTAAATGGCTCTAATGTGAGAACAGGAGAGATGGGACTAGTTGGCTCTAATGTATGAGAACAGGAGAGATGGGACTAGATGGCTCTAATGTGTGAGAACAGGAGAGATGGGACTAGATGGCTCTAATGTATGAGAACAGGAGAGATGGGACTAGTTGGCTCTAATGTATGAGAACAGGAGAGATGGGACTAGATGGCTCTAATGTGTGAGAACAGGAGAGATGGGACTAGATGGCTCTAATGTGTGAGAACAGAACAGGAGAGATGGGACTAGATGGCTCTAATGTGTGAGAACAGAACAGGAGAGATGGGACTAGATGGCTCTAATGTGTGAGAACAGAACAGGAGAGATGGGACTAGATGGCTCTAATGTATGAGAACAGGAAAGATGGGACTAGATGGCTCTAATGTATGAGAACAGGAGAGATGGGACTAGTTGGCTCTAATGTGTGAGAACAGGAGAGATGGGACTAAATGGCTCTAATGTGAGAACAGGAGAGATGGGACTAGTTGGCTCTAATGTATGAGAACAGGAGAGATGGGACTAGATGGCTCTAATGTGTGAGAACAGGAGAGATGGGACTAGATGGCTCTAATGTGTGAGAACAGGAGAGATGGGACTAGATGGCTCTAATGTGTGAGAACAGAACAGGAGAGATGGGACTAGATGGCTCTAATGTGTGAGAACAGAACAGGAGAGATGGGACTAGATGGCTCTAATGTGTGAGAACAGAACAGGAGAGATGGGACTAGATGGCTCTAATGTATGAGAACAGGAGAGATGGGACTAGATGGCTCTAATGTATGAGAACAGGAGAGATGGGACTAGATGGCTCTAATGTATGAGAACAGGAGAGATGGGACTAGATGGCTCTAATGTGTGAGAACAGGAGAGATGGGACTAGATGGCTCTAATGTGTGAGAACAGGAGAGATGGGACTAGATGGCTCTAATGTATGAGAACAGGAGAGATGGGACTAGTTGGCTCTAATGTGAGAGAACAGGAGAGATGGGACTAGATGGCTCTAATGTATGAGAACAGGAGAGATGGAACTAGATGGCTCTAATGTATGAGAACAGGAGAGATGGGACTAGTTGGCTCTAATGTGTGAGAACACATTTATTTGTTTTGTCATTAAAGATATGTGGATCCAGCTCCCACCAGCTGCCAGCTCGGTTTATTAAGCAGGGATGGAGACATGAAGAGCTTGGATCCGACCTAAATGGCACCCTATTCCCTATATAGTACACTACTTTAGACCAGAGCCCTATTCCCTATATAGTGCACTACTTTAGACCAGAGCCCTATTCCCTATATAGTGCACTACTTTAGACCAGAGCCCTATTCCCTATATAGTGCACTACTTTAGACCAGAGCCCTATTCCCTATATAGTACACTACTTTAGACCAGAGCCCTATTCCCTATATAGTACACTACTTTAGACCAGAGCCCTATTCCCTATATAGTGCACTACTTTAGACCAGAGCCCTATTCCCTATATAGTACACTACTTTAGACCAGAGCCCTATTCCCTATATAGTGCACTACTTTAGACCAGAGCCCTATTCCCTATATAGTACACTACTTTAGACCAGAGCCCTATTCCCTATATAGTGCACTACTTTAGACCAGAGCCCTATTCCCTATATAGTACACTACTTTAGACCAGAGCCCTATTCCCTATATAGTGCACTACTTTAGACCAGAGCCCTATTCCCTATATAGTGCACTACTTTAGACCAGAGCCCTATTCCCTATATAGTGCACTACTTTAGACAAGAGCCCTATTCCCTATATATAGTGCACTACTTTAGACCAGAGCCCTATTCCCTATATAGTGCACTACTTTAGACCAGAGCCCTATTCCCTATATAGTACACTACTTTAGACCAGAACCCTATTCCCTATATAGTACACTACTTCAGACCAGAACCCTATTCCCTATATAGTACACTACTTTAGACCAGAACCCTATGAACCCTATCCCCTATATAGTACACTACTTTAGACCAGAACCCTATGGCACCCTATTCCCTATATAGTGCACTACTTTAGACCAGAGCCCTATGGAACTCTATCCCCTATATATAGTACACTACTTTAGACCAGAGTCCTATGGCACCCTATCCCCTATATAGTGCACTACTTTAGACCAGAGCCCTAT
Source organism: Oncorhynchus keta (assembly GCF_023373465.1). Classification (NCBI taxonomy): domain Eukaryota; kingdom Metazoa; phylum Chordata; class Actinopteri; order Salmoniformes; family Salmonidae; genus Oncorhynchus; species Oncorhynchus keta. Next base: position 4,515,287 of record NC_068424.1, on the reverse strand, counting down.
GACACCCTATTCCCTATATAGTGCACTCCTTTAGACCAGAGCCCTATTCCCTATATAGTACACTACTTCAGACCAGAACCCTATTCCCTATATAGTACACTACTTTAGACCAGAACCCTATGAACCCTATTCCCTATATAGTACACTACTTCAGACCAGAACCCTATTCCCTATATAGTACACTACTTTAGACCAGAGCCCTATGGCACCCTATTCCCTATATAGTACACTACTTTAGACCAGAGCCCTATGGCACCCTATTCCCTATATAGTGCACTACTTTAGACCAGATCCCTATGACACCCTATACCCTATATAGTGCACTACTTTAGAGCAGAGCCCTATGGCACCCTATTCCCTATATAGTGCACTACTTTAGACCAGAGCCCTATGGCACCCTATTCCCTATATAGTACACTACTTTAGACCAGAGCCCTATGACACCCTATTCCCTATATAGTACACTACTTTAGACCAGAGCCCTATGGCACCCTATCCCCTATATAGTGCACTACTTTAGACCAGAGCCCTATGGCACCCTATCCCCTACATAGTACACTACTTTAGACCAGAGCCCTATGGCACCCTATTCCCTATATAGTACACTACTTTAGATTAGAGCCCAGGGCACCCTATTCCCTATATAGTGCACTACTTTAGATCATTATGATCTAGGATCAGGTCCTCCTCTCCATGTAATCTGATTCATTATGATCTAGGATCAGGTCCTCCTCTCCATGTAATCTGATTCATTATGATCTAGGATCAGGTCCACCTCTCCATGTAATCTGATTCATTATGATCTAGGATCAGGTCCCCCTCTCTCCATGTAATCTGATTCATTATGATCTAGGATCAGGTCCCCCTCTCCATGTAATCTGATTCATTATGATCTAGGATCAGGTCCTCCTCTCTCCATGTAATCTGATTCATTATGATCTAGGATCAGGTCCTCCTCTCCATGTAATCTGATTCATTATGATCTAGGATCAGGTCCTCCTCTCTCCATGTAATCTGATTCATTATGATCTAGGATCAGGTCCTCCTCTCTCCATGTAATCTGATTCATTATGATCTAGGATCAGGTCCCCCTCTCCATGTAATCTGATTCATTATGATCAAGGATCAGGTCCTCCTCTCTCAATGTAATCTGATTCATTATGATCTGAAAGGTTAAACTGACCCAAGATCAGCATTCCTACTCTGAGATGCTTTGTGACCCTGGTCTGAAATACATGTTTTAAATGTATCCTTTATTTAACTAGGCAAGTCAGTTAAATAACAAATTTTTATTTACAATGACGGCCTACCTCGGGCAAAACCCTAACCCGGACGACGCTGGGCCAATTGCTACATTGTCAAGTTCTGTTTGATAGTGTCTAAGAGGGTTGTAAATTACAACACTTGGTGCACTATAGGGGGTAATAGGATTCCATTTGAGACCAGAGACATGTGAAGAGACCAGAGACATGTGAAGAGACCAGAGACCAGAGACATGTGAAGAAACCAGAGACATGTGAAGAGACCAGAGACATGTGAAGAGACCAGAGACATGTGAAGAGACCAGAGACATGTGAAGAGACCAGAGACATGTGAAGAGACCAGAGACATGTGAAGAGACCAGAGACCAGAGACATGTGAAGAGACCAGAGACCAGAGACATGTGAAGAGACCAGAGACCAGAGACATGTGAAGAGACCAGAGACATGTGAAGAGACCAGAGACATGTGAAGAGACCAGAGACATGTGAAGAGACCAGAGACATGTGAAGAGACCAGAGACATGTGAAGAGACCAGAGACCAGAGACATGTGAAGAGACCAGAGACCAGAGACATGTGAAGAGACCAGAGACCAGAGACATGTGAAGAGACCAGAGACCAGAGACATGTGAAGAGACCAGAGACATGTGAAGAGACCAGAGACCAGAGACATGTGAAGAGACCAGAGACATGTGAAGAGACCAGAGACACGTGAAGAGACCAGAGACATGTGAAGAGACCAGAGACATGTGAAGAGACCAGAGACCAGAGACATGTGAAGAGACCAGAGACCAGAGACATGTGAAGAGACCAGAGACCAGAGACATGTGAAGAGACCAGAGACATGTGAAGAGACCAGAGACCAGAGACATGTGAAGAGACCAGAGACCAGAGACATGTGAAGAGACCAGAGACACGTGAAGAGACCAGAGACATGTGAAGAGACCAGAGACCAGAGACATGTGAAGAGACCAGAGACCAGAGACATGTGAAGAGACCAGAGACCAGAGACATGTGAAGAGGCCAGAGACCAGAGACATGTGAAGAGACCAGAGACCAGAGACATGTGAAGAGACCAGAGACATGTGAAGAGACCAGAGACCAGAGACATGTGAAGAGACCAGAGACCAGAGACATGTGAAGAGACCAGAGACACGTGAAGAGACCAGAGACCAGAGACCAGAGACACGTGAAGAGACCAGAGACCAGAGACCAGAGACCAGAGACCAGAGACATGTGAAGAGACCAGAGACATGTGAAGAGACCAGAGACATGTGAAGAGACCAGAGACATGTGAAGAGACCAGAGACCAGAGAAATGTGAAGAGACCAGAGACATGTGAAGAGACCAGAGACCAGAGACCAGAGACCAGAGACATGTGAAGAGACCAGAGACCAGAGACTAGAGGCATGTGAAGAGACCAGAGACTAGAGACCAGAGACCAGAGACATGTGAAGAGACCAGAGACACGTGAAGACATGTGAAGAGACCAGAGACCAGAGACACGTGAAGACATGTGAAGAGACCAGAGACCAGAGACATGTGAAGAGACCAGAGACACGTGAAGAGACCAGAGACATGTGAAGAGACCAGAGACCAGAGACATGTGAAGAGACCAGAGACCAGAGACATGTGAAGAGACCAGAGACCAGAGACATGTGAAGAGACCAGAGACCAGAGACATGTGAAGAGACCAGAGACCAGAGACATGTGAAGAAACCAGAGACATGTGAAGAGACCAGAGACCAGAGACATGTGAAGAGACCAGAGACCAGAGACATGTGAAGAGAACAGAGACACGTGAAGAGACCAGAGACCAGAGACCAGAGACACGTGAAGAGACCAGAGACCAGAGACCAGAGACATGTGAAGAGACCAGAGACATGTGAAGAGACCAGAGACATGTGAAGAGACCAGAGACATGTGAAGAGACCAGAGACCAGAGACATGTGAAGAAACCAGAGACATGTGAAGAGACCAGAGACCAGAGACATGTGAAGAGACCAGAGACCAGAGACCAGAGACATGTGAAGAGACCAGAGACCAGAGACATGTGAAGAGACCAGAGACTAGAGACCAGAGACCAGAGACATGTGAAGAGACCAGAGACACGTGAAGAGACCAGAGACCAGAGACCAGAGACCAGAGACCAGAGACATGTGAAGAGACCAGAGACATGTGAAGAGACCAGAGACCAGAGACCAGAGAAATGTGAAGAGACCAGAGACCAGAGACCAGAGACATGTGAAGAGACCAGAGACCAGAGACATGTGAAGAAACCAGAGACATGTGAAGAGACCAGAGACCAGAGACATGTGAAGAGACCAGAGACCAGAGACCAGAGACATGTGAAGAGACCAGAGACCAGAGACATGTGAAGAGACCAGAGACTAGAGACCAGAGACCAGAGACCAGAGACATGTGAAGAGACCAGAGACACGTGAAGAGACCAGAGACCAGAGACCAGAGACATGTGAAGAGACCAGAGACATGTGAAGAGACCAGAGACCAGAGACCAGAGACCAGAGACATGTGAAGAGACCAGAGTCACGTGAAGAGACCAGAGACCAGAGACCAGAGAAATGTGAAGAGACCAGAGACCAGAGACATGTGAAGAGACCAGAGACCAGAGACATGTGAAGAGACCAGAGACACGTGAAGAGACCAGAGACATGTGAAGAGACCAGAGACTAGAGACCAGAGACCAGAGACATGTGAAGAGACCAGAGACACGTGAAGAGACCAGAGACCAGAGACCAGAGAACAGAGAAATGTGAAGAGACCAGAGACATGGGAAGAGACCAGAGACATGTGAAGAGACCAGATACATGTGAAGAGACCAGAGACATGTGAAGAGACCAGAGACATGTGAAGAGACCAGAGACATGTGAAGAGACCAGAGACACTTGAAGAGACCAGAGACATGTGAAGAGACCAGAGACACGTGAAGAGACCAGAGACCAGAGACATGTGAAGAGACCAGAGACATGTGAAGAGAGCTTTGACATGTGAAGAGACCAGAGACATGTGAAGAGACCAGAGACCAGAGACATGTGAAGAGACTAGAGACATGTGAAGAGACCAGAGACCAGAGACATGTGAAGAGACCAGAGACATGTGAAGAGACCAGAGACACGTGAAGAGACCAGAGACCAGAGACCAGAGACCAGAGACATGTGAAGAGACCAGAGACATGTGAAGAGACCAGAGACCAGAGACATGTGAAGAGACCAGAGACATGTGAAGAGACCAGAGACACGTGAAGAGACCAGAGACCAGAGACCAGAGACCAGAGACATGTGAAGAGACCAGAGACATGTGAAGAGACCAGAGACACGTGAAGAGACCAGAGACCAGAGACCAGAGACCAGAGACACGTGAAGAGACCAGAGACATGTGAAGAGACCAGAGACCAGAGACATGTGAAGAGACCAGAGACCAGAGACCAGAGACATGTGAAGAGACCAGAGACCAGAGACACGTGAAGAGACCAGAGACCAGAGACCAGAGACATGTGAAGAGACCAGAGACCAGAGACATGTGAAGAGACCAGAGACCAGAGACACGTGAAGAGACCAGAGACCAGAGACATGTGAAGAGACCAGAGAGCAGAGACCAGAGACCAGAGACCAGAGACACGTGAAGAGACCAGAGACCAGAGACATGTGAAGAGACCAGAGACATGTGAAGAGACCAGAGACACGTGAAGAGACCAGAGACCAGAGACCAGAGACATGTGAAGAGACCAGAGACATGTGAAGAGACCAGAGACCAGAGACCAGAGACATGTGAAGAGACCAGAGACATGTGAAGAGACCAGAGACACGTGAAGAGACCAGAGACCAGAGACCAGAGACCAGAGACATGTGAAGAGACCAGAGACATGTGAAGAGACCAGAGACACGTGAAGAGACCAGAGACCAGAGACCAGAGACCAGAAACCAGAGACCAGAGACACGTGAAGAGACCAGAGACATGTGAAGAGACCAGAGACCAGAGACATGTGAAGAGACCAGAGACCAGAGACCAGAGACATGTGAAGAGACCAGAGACCAGAGACACGTGAAGAGACCAGAGACCAGAGACCAGAGACATATGAAGAGACCAGAGACCAGAGACATGTGAAGAGACCAGTGACCAGAGACACGTGAAGAGACCAGAGACCAGAGACCAGAGACATGTGAAGAGACCAGAGAGCAGAGACCAGAGACCAGAGACACGTGAAGAGACCAGAGACATGTGAAGAGACCAAAGACCAGAGACCAGAGACCAGAGACATGTGAAGAGACCAGAGACACGTGAAGAGACCAGAGACATGTGAAGAGACCAGAGACATGTGAAGAGACCAGAGACACGTGAAGAGAACAGAGACCAGAGACCAGAGACATGTGAAGAGACCAGAGACATGTGAAGAGACCAGAGACATGTGAAGAGACCAGAGACATGTGAAGAGACCAGAGACACGTGAAGAGACCAGAGACACGTGAAGAGACCAGAGACCAGAGACATGTGAAGAGACCAGAGACACGTGAAGAGACCAGAGACATGTGAAGAGACCAGAGACATGTGAAGAGACCAGAGACATGTGAAGAGACCAGAGACCAGAGACATGTGAAGAGACCAGAGACCAGAGACCAGAGACATGTGAAGAGACCAGAGACACGTGAAGAGACCAGAGACATGTGAAGAGACCAGAGACATGTGAAGAGACCAGAGACCAGAGACATGTGAAGAGACCAGAGACCAGAGACATGTGAAGAAACCGGAGACCAGAGACCAGAGACATGTGAAGAGACCAGAGACAGGTGAAGAGACCAGAGACCAGAGACCAGAGGCCAGAGACATGTGAAGAGACCAGAGACATGTGAAGAGACCAGAGACATGTGAAGAGACCAGAGACATGTGAAGAGACCAGAGACCAGAGACATGTGAAGAGACCAGAGACATGTGAAGAGACCAGAGACCAGAGACATGTGAAGAGACCAGAGACATGTGAAGAGACCAGAGACATGTGAAGAGACCAGAGACCAGAGACATGTGAAGAGACCAGAGACATGTGAAGAGACCAGAGACCAGAGACCAGAGACATGTGAAGAGACCAGAGACACGTGAAGAGACCAGAGACACGTGAAGAGACCAGAGACACGTGAAGAGACCAGAGACATGTGAAGAGACCAGAGACACGTGAAGAGACCAGAGACAAGTGAAGAGACCAGAGACACATGAAGAGACCAGAGACATGTGAAGAGACCAGAGACACGTGAAGAGACCAGAGACACGTGAAGAGACCAGAGACCAGAGATATGTGAAGAGACCAGAGACCAGAGACCAGAGACATGTGAAGAAACCAGAGACCAGAGACCAGAGTCCAGAGACCAGAGACATGTGAAGAGACCAGAGACACGTGAAGAGACCAGAGACCAGAGACCAGAGACCAGAGACATGTGAAGAGACCAGAGACATGTAAAGAGACCAGAGACATGTGAAGAGACCAGAGACATGTGAAGAGACCAGAGACCAGAGACATGTGAAGAGACCAGAGACCAGAGACATGTGAAGAGACCAGAGACATGTGAAGAGACCAGAGACATGTGAAGAGACCAGAGACCAGAGACATGTGAAGAGACCAGAGACCAGAGACATGTGAAGAGACCAGAGACATGTGAAGAGACCAGAGACATGTGAAGAGACCAGAGACCAGAGACATGTGAAGAGACCAGAGACACGTGAAGAGACCAGAGACCAGAGACATGTGAAGAGACCAGAGACCAGAGACATGTGAAGAGACCAGAGACACGTGAAGAGACCAGAGACATGTGAAGAGACCAGAGACATGTGAAGAAACCAGAGACATGTGAAGAGACCAGAGACCAGAGACATGTGAAGAGACCAGAGACCAGAGACATGTGAAGAGACCAGAGACCAGAGACATGTGAAGAGACCAGAGACATGTGAAGAGACCAGAGACATGTGAAGAGACCAGAGACCAGAGACATGTGAAGAGACCAGAGACACGTGAAGAGACCAGAGACATGTGAAGAGACCAGAGACCAGAGACATGTGAAGAGACCAGAGACCAGAGACATGTGAAGAGACCAGAGACCAGAGACATGTGAAGAGACCAGAGACCAGAGACATGTGAAGAGACCAGAGACCAGAGACATGTGAAGAGACCAGAGACATGTGAAGAGACCAGAGACCAGAGACATGTGAAGAGACCAGAGACCAGAGACATGTGAAGAGACCAGAGACACGTGAAGAGACCAGAGACCAGAGACCAGAGACACGTGAAGAGACCAGAGACCAGAGACCAGAGACCAGAGACATGTGAAGAGACCAGAGACATGTGAAGAGACCAGAGACATGTGAAGAGACCAGAGACATGTGAAGAGACCAGAGACCAGAGAAATGTGAAGAGACCAGAGACATGTGAAGAGACCAGAGACCAGAGACTAGAGGCATGTGAAGAGACCAGAGACTAGAGACCAGAGACCAGAGACATGTGAAGAGACCAGAGACACGTGAAGAGACCAGAGACCAGAGACATGTGAAGAGACCAGAGACATGTGAAGAGACCAGAGACCAGAGACCAGAGACCAGAGACATGTGAAGAGACCAGAGACACGTGAAGAGACCAGAGACCAGAGACACGTGAAGAGACCAGAGAAATGTGAAGAGACCAGAGACATGGGAAGAGACCAGAGACATGTGAAGAGACCAGAGACATGTGAAGAGACCAGAGACACGTGAAGAGACCAGAGACATGTGAAGAGACCAGAGACACGTGAAGAGACCAGAGACCAGAGACATGTGAAGAGACCAGAGACATGTGAAGAGACCAGAGACATGTGAAGAGACCAGAGACCAGAGACATGTGAAGAGACCAGAGACCAGAGACATGTGAAGAGACCAGAGACATGTGAAGAGACCAGAGACCAGAGACCAGAGACATGTGAAGAGACCAGAGACATGTGAAGAGACCAGAGACCAGAGACCAGAGACATGTGAAGAGACCAGAGACATGTGAAGAGACCAGAGACACGTGAAGAGACCAGAGACCAGAGACCAGAGACATGTGAAGAGACCAGAGACATGTGAAGAGACCAGAGACACGTGAAGAGACCAGAGACCAGAGACCAGAGACATGTGAAGAGACCAGAGACATATGAAGAGACCAGAGACCAGAGACCAGAGACATGTGAAGAGACCAGGGACATGTGAAGAGACCAGAGACACGTGAAGAGACCAGAGACCAGAGACATGTGAAGAGACCAGAGACATGTGAAGAGACCAGAGACACGTGAAGAGACCAGAGACCAGAGACCAGAGACCAGAGACCAGAGACCAGAGACACGTGAAGAGACCAGAGACATGTGAAGAGACCAGAGACCAGAGACCAGAGACATGTGAAGAGACCAGAGACCAGAGACCAGAGACATGTGAAGAGACCAGAGACATGTGAAGAGACCAGAGACCAGAGACATGTGAAGAGACCAGAGACCAGAGACCAGAGACATGTGAAGAGACCAGAGACCAGAGACATGTGAAGAGACCAGAGACTAGAGACCAGAGACCAGAGACCAGAGACATGTGAAGAGACCAGAGACACGTGAAGAGACCAGAGACCAGAGACCAGAGACCAGAGACATGTGAAGAGACCAGAGACATGTGAAGAGACCAGAGACCAGAGACCAGAGACCAGAAAAATGTGAAGAGACCAGAGACCAGAGACATGTGAAGAGACCAGAGACCAGAGACATGTGAAGAAACCAGAGACATGTGAAGAGACCAGAGACCAGAGACATGTGAAGAGACCAGAGACCAGAGACCAGAGACCAGAGACATGTGAAGAGACCAGAGACCAGAGACATGTGAAGAGACCAGAGACTAGAGACCAGAGACCAGAGACATGTGAAGAGACCAGAGACACGTGAAGAGACCAGAGACCAGAGACCAGAGACCAGAGACATGTGAAGAGACCAGAGACATGTGAAGAGACCAGAGACCAGAGACCAGAGACATGTGAAGAGACCAGAGTCACGTGAAGAGACCAGAGACCAGAGACCAGAGACCAGAGAAATGTGAAGAGACCAGAGACCAGAGACATGTGAAGAGACCAGAGACCAGAGACATGTGAAGAGACCAGAGACACGTGAAGAGACCAGAGACATGTGAAGAGACCAGAGACTAGAGACCAGAGACCAGAGACATGTGAAGAGACCAGAGACACGTGAAGAGACCAGAGACCAGAGAACAGAGAAATGTGAAGAGACCAGAGACATGGGAAGAGACCAGAGACATGTGAAGAGACCAGATACATGTGAAGAGACCAGAGACATGTGAAGAGACCAGAGACATGTGAAGAGACCAGAGACATGTGAAGAGACCAGAGACACGTGAAGAGACCAGAGACATGTGAAGAGACCAGAGACACGTGAAGAGACCAGAGACCAGAGACATGTGAAGAGACCAGAGACATGTGAAGAGAGCTTTGACATGTGAAGAGACCAGAGACATGTGAAGAGACCAGAGACCAGAGACATGTGAAGAGACTAGAGACATGTGAAGAGACCAGAGACCAGAGACATGTGAAGAGACCAGAGACATGTGAAGAGACCAGAGACACGTGAAGAGACCAGAGACCAGAGACCAGAGACCAGAGACATGTGAAGAGACCAGAGACATGTGAAGAGACCAGAGACCAGAGACCAGAGACATGTGAAGAGACCAGAGACATGTGAAGAGACCAGAGACACGTGAAGAGACCAGAGACCAGAGACCAGAGACCAGAGACATGTGAAGAGACCAGAGACATGTGAAGAGACCAGAGACACGTGAAGAGACCAGAGACCAGAGACCAGAGACCAGAGACCAGAGACACGTGAAGAGACCAGAGACATGTGAAGAGACCAGAGACCAGAGACCAGAGACATGTGAAGAGACCAGAGACCAGAGACCAGAGACATGTGAAGAGATCAGAGACCAGAGACACGTGAAGAGACCAGAGACCAGAGACCAGAGACATGTGAAGAGACCAGAGACCAGAGACATGTGAAGAGACCAGAGACCAGAGACACGTGAAGAGACCAGAGACATGTGAAGAGACCAGAGACACGTGAAGAGACCAGAGACCAGAGACATGTGAAGAGACCAGAGACATGTGAAGAGACCAGAGACCAGAGACCAGAGACATGTGAAGAGATCAGAGACCAGAGACACGTGAAGAGACCAGAGACATGTGAAGAGACCAGAGACATGTGAAGAGACCAAAGACCAGAGACCAGAGACCAGAGACATGTGAAGAGACCAGAGACACGTGAAGAGACCAGAGACATGTGAAGAGACCAGAGACATGTGAAGAGACCAGAGACACGTGAAGAGAACAGAGACCAGAGACATGTGAAGAGACCAGAGACATGTGAAGAGACCAGAGACATGTGAAGAGACCAGAGACATGTGAAGAGACCAGAGACACGTGAAGAGACCAGAGACACGTGAAGAGACCAGAGACCAGAGACATGTGAAGAGACCAGAGACACGTGAAGAGACCAGAGACATGTGAAGAGACCAGAGACATGTGAAGAGACCAGAGACATGTGAAGAGACCAGAGACCAGAGACATGTGAAGAGACCAGAGACCAGAGACCAGAGACCAGAGACATGTGAAGAGACCAGAGACACGTGAAGAGACCAGAGACATGTGAAGAGACCAGAGACATGTGAAGAGACCAGAGACCAGAGACATGTGAAGAGACCAGAGACCAGAGACATGTGAAGAAACCGGAGACCAGAGACCAGAGACCAGAGACATGTGAAGAGACCAGAGACAGGTGAAGAGACCAGAGACCAGAGACCAGAGACCAGAGACATGTGAAGAGACCAGAGACATGTGAAGAGACCAGAGACATGTGAAGAGACCAGAGACATGTGAAGAGACCAGAGACCAGAGACATGTGAAGAGACCAGAGACATGTGAAGAGACCAGAGACCAGAGACATGTGAAGAGACCAGAGACATGTGAAGAGACCAGAGACATGTGAAGAGACCAGAGACCAGAGACATGTGAAGAGACCAGAGACATGTGAAGAGACCAGAGACCAGAGACCAGAGACATGTGAAGAGACCAGAGACACGTGAAGAGACCAGAGACACGTGAAGAGACCAGAGACACGTGAAGAGACCAGAGACATGTGAAGAGACCAGAGACACGTGAAGAGACCAGAGACACGTGAAGAGACCAGAGACACATGAAGAGACCAGAGACATGTGAAGAGACCAGAGACACGTGAAGAGACCAGAGACACGTGAAGAGACCAGAGACCAGAGATATGTGAAGAGACCAGAGACCAGAGACCAGAGACATGTGAAGAAACCAGAGACCAGAGACCAGAGTCCAGAGACCAGAGACATGTGAAGAGACCAGAGACACGTGAAGAGACCAGAGACCAGAGACCAGAGACATGTGAAGAGACCAGAGACATGTAAAGAGACCAGAGACATGTGAAGAGACCAGAGACATGTGAAGAGACCAGAGACCAGAGACATGTGAAGAGACCAGAGACCAGAGACATGTGAAGAGACCAGAGACATGTGAAGAGACCAGAGACATGTGAAGAGACCAGAGACCAGAGACATGTGAAGAGACCAGAGACCAGAGACATGTGAAGAGACCAGAGACATGTGAAGAGACCAGAGACATGTGAAGAGACCAGAGACCAGAGACATGTGAAGAGACCAGAGACACGTGAAGAGACCAGAGACCAGAGACATGTGAAGAGACCAGAGACCAGAGACATGTGAAGAGACCAGAGACACGTGAAGAGACCAGAGACATGTGAAGAGACCAGAGACATGTGAAGAGACCAGAGACCAGAGACATGTGAAGAGACCAGAGACCAGAGACATGTGAAGAAACCGGAGACCAGAGACCAGAGACCAGAGACATGTGAAGAGACCAGAGACAGGTGAAGAGACCAGAGACCAGAGACCAGAGACCAGAGACATGTGAAGAGACCAGAGACATGTGAAGAGACCAGAGACATGTGAAGAGACCAGAGACATGTGAAGAGACCAGAGACCAGAGACATGTGAAGAGACCAGAGACATGTGAAGAGACCAGAGACCAGAGACATGTGAAGAGACCAGAGACATGTGAAGAGACCAGAGACATGTGAAGAGACCAGAGACCAGAGACATGTGAAGAGACCAGAGACATGTGAAGAGACCAGAGACCAGAGACATGTGAAGAGACCAGAGACACGTGAAGAGACCAGAGACACGTGAAGAGACCAGAGACACGTGAAGAGACCAGAGACACATGAAGAGACCAGAGACACGTGAAGAGACCAGAGACACGTGAAGAGACCAGAGACATGTGAAGAGACCAGAGACCAGAGATATGTGAAGAGACCAGAGACCAGAGACCAGAGACATGTGAAGAAACCAGAGACCAGAGACCAGAGTCCAGAGACCAGAGACATGTGAAGAGACCAGAGACACGTGAAGAGACCAGAGACCAGAGACCAGAGACCAGAGACATGTGAAGAGACCAGAGACATGTAAAGAGACCAGAGACATGTGAAGAGACCAGAGACATGTGAAGAGACCAGAGACCAGAGACATGTGAAGAGACCAGAGACCAGAGACATGTGAAGAGACCAGAGACATGTGAAGAGACCAGAGACATGTGAAGAGACCAGAGACCAGAGACATGTGAAGAGACCAGAGACCAGAGACATGTGAAGAGACCAGAGACATGTGAAGAGACCAGAGACATGTGAAGAGACCAGAGACCAGAGACATGTGAAGAGACCAGAGACACGTGAAGAGACCAGAGACCAGAGACATGTGAAGAGACCAGAGACCAGAGACATGTGAAGAGACCAGAGACATGTGAAGAGACCAGAGACCAGAGACACGTGAAGAGACCAGAGAACAGAGACCAGAGACCAGAGACCAGAGACCAGAGACATGTGAAGAGACCAGAGACATGTGAAGAGACCAGAGACCAGAGACATGTGAAGAGACCAGAGAACAGAGACCAGAGACATGTGAAGAGACCAGAGACATGTGAAGAGACCAGAGACCAGAGACACGTGAAGAGACCAGAGACCAGAGACCAGAGACATGTGAAGAGACCAGAGAACAGAGACCAGAGAACAGAGACCAGAGACCAGAGACCAGAGACATGTGAAGAGACAAATCTGTTGAGAATTATTTTGTGCCCAATAGAAATGACATGTAAATAATGTATTGTGTCATTTTTGGAGTCACTTTTATCGTAAATAAAAATAGAATATGTTTCTTAAACACTTCTACATTCACATGGATGCTACTATGATTATGTATAATCCCAAATGAATCGTGAATAATGATGAGTGAGAAAGAAGCACAAAACGACCACGCTAACCCTCCCTGTTATTGGTAATGGTGAGAGGTTAGCAACATTTGATCTCAAATCCAAAATGCTGGAGTATTGAGCCAAATGCAAAAGATTTTGCTTCACTGTCCAAATAACTATGTCAGGGAGGTGTATGTTCCACTCATAGAACTAGAATGATTGATCGTAGTATTTACTGTTCCACCCCCATATCTAAATACAGAACCTTATGTGGAAATCCCCCCCCCCCCAGAGCTATTTAAAGAATCTCATTGGTGAATCATTAATGAAGAGGTGAGTGTACATTCTGAAGTTCAGGGAAATGATTTGCATATTATCTAGCGTGACATTCCTAAAGGGTTTCCTTCTCCTCAATGGGAATGTTCCCAGTTTGGGAAGGAAACTCAAGTCTCCCTGCAATAGGAGTCCCACATCCCAAAGGGAACCCTATTCCCTATGTAGTGCACTACTTTAGAGCAGAGCCCTATGGAACCCTATTCCCTATATAGTGCACTACTTTAGACCAGAGCCCTATGGAACCCTATTCCCTATATAGTGCACTACTTTAGACCAGAGCCCTATTCCCTATATATAGTGCACTACTATAGACCAGAGCCCTATTCCCTATATATAGTGCACTACTATAGACCAGAGCCCTATTCCCTATATATAGTGCACTACTTTAGACCAGAGCCCTATGGAACCCTATTCCCTATATAGTGCACTACTTTAGACCAGAGCCCTATTCCCTATATATAGTGCACTACTATAGACCAGAGCCCTATTCCCTATATATAGTGCACTACTATCGACCAGAGTCCTATTCCCTATATAGTGCACTACTATAGACCAGAGCCCTATTCCCTATATATAGTGCACTACTATAGACCAGAGCCCTATTCCCTATATATAGTGCACTACTATAGACCAGAGCCCTATTCCCTATATATAGTGCACTACTATCGACCAGAGCCCTATTCCCTATATAGCGCACTACTATCGACCAGAGCCCTATTCCCTATATATAGTGCACTACTTTAGACCAGAGCCCTATTCCCTATATATAGTGCACTACTTTAGACCAGAGCCCTATTCCCTATATATAGTGCACTACTTTAGACCAGAGCCCTATTCTCTATATATAGTGCACTACTTTAGACCAGAGCCCTATTCCCTATATATAGTGCACTACTTTAGACCAGAGCCCTATTCCCTATATATAGTGCACTACTTTAGACCAAAGGCCCCTAAAACATCCAAATACTCTTAAGTTATTTTAGACTCACGAGAGAATATTTGTATTAGAATGTGATGTAATTTATGTCATGTAACTCATTATGTAACACAGTTGTTTTGGGAAATAAATGGTCAACGATTACATCCTCAGAATATGTTCCTTATGGCACCTACCAGTTAAAAAAAAATATATATATATATATATATATATATATATATATATATATATATATACAGTATATATTCCAGATTTTTTTTTTTTTTAAATATCCACATTGATGTTACAATTTTAACTGTTGCAGCAATAATATAAGCTTTAACCTTTAAAAGTTGAGAGAATATTGTGTTTGGCCGAGATTCAATCTGATCGCGGGTTATAGGATTATGTCTGTGAATAACTGATGCAAGTAGGGTGGCACAAGTACAGTAGCTTTCTCTCAAAAAAAATCCCACATTTTCCAGAAATCTTGATTGTTCGGTTCTGGATCTCCTTATTAACACCCTTGTAATTCCAGGAATCTTTTCAGGAAATATTGCAACCCGAGATCCAAGCGATCTCTGTGACTGACTAAACTGTGGTGGTGGTGATATATTTTCATTAACAGATTCCATTGGACGAGTAGACAGTTCTAGTCACTAAATGCTATGACATCATCAACAACATCCTGTCCATTCTAGATTACGGTAGGTGTATTCTAGAACACCTCGTCCATTCCAGAATACTCCGCTACTATACATTCTAGAACGGTGAGCGGCCTCTATGGCAGGCCTCTATGGTTGATACAGTACACACTTAGGGGGGTCTTGTGTTTTTAGGTTCTTTACCAACATGGCTGCCAAACTCTCCTCTACCTCTCTGTTGAGAAGAATCCATTCTAGTAATGCTACTGTATGTCTGTGGTGAAGTGGGTCAGGTGTTGTTATAAGAGGGCAGGGGATAATGGGTGACACCTGGAGGGGGGTGGAGACAAATCACAAAGACAGGTGAACTGCCTTGTTCAGGGGCAGAACAACAGATTGTCAGCTCAGGGATTTGATCTTGCAACCTTTCGGTTACTAGTCCAATGCTCTAACCACTAGGCTACGCTGCCACACCTATATCAGTGCTAGTTCTTTATATATTGTTCTTAATTTGTTTATTTGAATTCCTCATAAACGATCAGTAAAAAAAAAATATTGCTTTTTGAAAAATAATATTTGGTTGTTGCATTTAACTTCTGAAAATACTGTTATAGGGGCCATTTCCTTAGTAGGTGATGTCAGAGGTCACCATGTGGGAGAAGTGGGTGCACTGGACGATAGACTAGTTTCGACCATTAGAATGGAGGGCCATTCAAGTGGTAAATTCTCACTTCCCACTTGGTTACGAACGCACCGTGTTGGAGGGCATTCAAGTGGTAAATTCCCACTTCCCACTTGGTTACGAACGCACCGTGTTGGAGGGCCATTCAAGTGGTAAATTCCCACTTCCCACTTGGTTACGAACGCACCATGTTGGAGGGCATTCAAGTGGTAAATTCCCACTTCCCACTTGGTTACGAACGCACCGTGTTGGAGGGCCATTCAAGTGGTAAATTCTCACTTCCCACTTGGTTACGAACGCACCATGTTGGAGGGCCATTCAAGTGGTAAATTCCCACTTCCCACTGGGTTACGAACGCACCATGTTGGAGGGCCATTCGAGTGGTAAATTCTCACTTCCCACTTGGTTACGAACGCACCGTGACACTGCCTTCTTCAGTGCCAGATTCACACTTGTGACTCTCATAACGGGGGCGTGTCCACTCTGGGGTCATGTGACGGGCTGTCACTGGTTAAGTAAGCACAGCCCGGGGTGAATCATTAATCATTAACCCATTAATGACAGGGCCAGCAAAGATTTAAATTGTGCCACGTTTTCGGGACTAAAATCATTATTAAATTATCGTAAAGGTGTAGCCTATCCTATAACCTACTGTGATCACATTACAGAACAAATAGTCGTGGAGGCCTATGTAAATCAAGGAAGCTAGCGTTTAACATGCGACATAGACCTCACATAGAAATACACATAGACCTCACATAGACCTCACATAGACCTCACATAGACCTCACATAGACCTCACATAGACCTACACATAGACCTCACATAGACCTCACACAGACCTACACATAGACCTAAACATAGACCTACACAGACCTACACATAGACCTCACATAGACCTAAACATAGACCTACACATAGACCTCACATAGACCTCACATATACCTACACATAGACCTACACATAGACCTCACATAGACCTAAACATAGACCTCACATAGACCTAAACATAGACCTCACATAGACCTCACATAGACCTAAACATAGACCTCACATAGACCTCACATAGACCTAAACATAGACCTCACATAGACCTAAACATAGACCTCACATAGACCTACACAGACCTACACATAGACCTCACATAGACCTACACATAGACCTCACATAGACCTACACATAGACCTGCTATATGATAACACTGGTCAGAGGTCAGTTGCTATATGATAACACTGGTCAGAGGTCAGTTGCTATATGATAACACTGGTCAGAGGTCAGTTGCTATAGTATAACACTGGTCAGAGGTCAGTTGCTATAGTATAACACTGGTCAGAGGTCAGTTGCAATATGATAACACTGGTCAGAGGTCAGTTGCAATATGATTACACTGGTCAGAGGTCAGTTGCTATATGATAACACTGGTCAGAGGTCAGTTGCTATATGATAACACTGGTCAGAGGTCAGTTGCTATATGATAACACTGGTCAGAGGTCAGTTGCTATATGATAACCCTGGTCAGAGGTCAGTTGCTATATGATAACACTGGTCAGAGGTCAGTTGCTATATGATAACACTGGTCAGAGGTCAGTTGCTATATGATAACACTGGTCAGAGGTCAGTTGCAATATGATTACACTGGTCAGAGGTCAGTTGCTATATGATAACACTGGTCAGAGGTCAGTTGCTATAGTATAACACTGGTCAGAGGTCAGTTGCTATATGATAACACTGGTCAGAGGTCAGTTGCTATATGATAACACTGGTCAGAGGTCAGTTGCTATATGATAACACTGGTCAGAGGTCAGTTGCTATATGATAACCCTGGTCAGAGGTCAGTTGCTATATGATAACACTGGTCAGAGGTCAGTTGCTATATGATAACACTGGTCAGAGGTCAGTTGCTATATGATAACACTGGTCAGAGGTCAGTTGCAATATGATTACACTGGTCAGAGGTCAGTTGCTATATGATAACACTGGTCAGAGGTCAGTTGCTATAGTATAACACTGGTCAGAGGTCAGTTGCTATATGATAACACTGGTCAGAGGTCAGTTGCTATATGATAACACTGGTCAGAGGTCAGTTGCAATATGATTACACTGGTCAGAGGTCAGTTGCTATATGATAACACTGGTCAGAGGTCAGTTGCTATATGATAACACTTGTCAGAGGTCAGTTGCTATATGATAACACTGGTCAGAGGTCAGTTGCTATATGATAACACTGGTCAGAGGTTGCTGTAGTATCTCTTCGAAAAGCAGCATGTAGTATCTCTCCTAACAGCAGCATGTAGTATCTCTCCTAACAGCAGCATGTAGTATCTCTCCTAACAGCAGCATGTAGTATCTCTCCTAACAGCAGCATGTAGTATCTCTCCTAACAGCAGCATGTAGTATCTCTCCTAACAGCAGCATGTAGTATCTCTCCTAACAGCAGCATGTAGTATCTCTACTAACAGCAGCATGTAGTATCTCTCCTAACAGCAGCATGTAGTATCTCTCCTAACAACAGCATGTAGTATCTCTCCTAACAGCAGCATGTAGTATCTCTCCTAACAGCAGCATGTAGTATCTCTCCTACCAGCAGCATGTAGTATCTCTCCTAACAGCAGCAGGTAGTATCTCTACTAACAGCAGCAGGTAGTATCTCTCCTACCAGCAGCATGTAGTATCTCTCCTAACAGCAGCATGTAGTATCTCTCCTACCAGCAGCATGTAGTATCTCTCCTAACAGCAGCAGGTAGTATCTCTACTAACAGCAACAGGTAGTATCTCTCCTACCAGCAGCAGGTAGTATCTCTGCTACCAGCAGCGGGTAGTATCTCTTCTACCAGCAGCATGTAGTATCTCTCCTATCAGCAGCAGGTAGTATCTCTCCTAACAGCAGCATGTAGTATCTCTCCTATCAGCAGCAGGTAGTATCTCTCCTAACAGCAGTATGTAGTATCTCTCCTACCAGCAGCATGTAGTATCTCTCCTATCAGCAGCAGGTAGTATCTCTGCTACCAGCAGCAGGTAGTATCTCTTCTACCAGCAGCATGTAGTATCTCTCCTATCAGCAGCAGGTAGTATCTCTTCTACCAGCAGCATGTAGTATCTCTCCTAACAGCAGCATGTAGTATCTCTCCTATCAGCAGCTTTTAGTATCTCTCCTAACAGCAGCATGTAGTATCTCTCCTACCAGCAGCAGGTAGTATCTCTTCTACCAGCAGCATGTGGTATCCCTCCTACCAGCAGCAGGTAGTATCTCTTCTACCAGCAGCATGTGGTATCTCTCCTATCAGCAGCAGGTAGTATCTCTGCTACCAGCAGCAGGTAGTATCTCTTCTACCAGCAGCATGTAGTATCTCTCCTATCAGCAGCAGGTAGTATCTCTGCTACCAGCAGCAGGTAGTATCTCTTCTACCAGCAGCATGTAGTATCTCTCCTAACAGCAGCATGTAGTATCTCTCCTATCAGCAGCTTTTAGTATCTCTCCTAACAGCAGCATGTAGTATCTCTACTAACAGCAGCATGTGGTATCTCTCCTAACAGCAGCATGTAGTATCTCTCCTAACAGCAGCATGTAGTATCTCTCCTATCAGCAGCATGTAGTATCTCTCCTACCAGCAGCATGTAGTATCTCTCCTACCAGCAGCAGGTAGTATCTCTCCTAACAGCAGCATGTAGTATCTCTCCTATCAGCAGCATGTAGTATCTCTCCTACCAGCAGCATGTGGTATCTCTCCTAACAGCAGCATGTAGTATCTCTCCTATCAGCAGCATGTAGTATCTCTCCTAACAGCAGCATGTAGTATCTCTCCTATCAGCAGCATGTAGTATCTCTCCTAACAGCAGCATGTCGTATCTCTCCTATCAGCAGCATGTAGTATCTCTCCTATCAGCAGCAGGTAGTATCTCTCCTATCAGCAGCATGTAGTATCTCTTCTACCAGCAGCATGTTTACCACAGGTGCTGCTCAGCTTTATACATGTGTTTGACCATCATGTAAATACTGTATCACACACACACACACACACACACACACACACACACACACACACACACACACACACACACACACACACACACACACACACACACACACACACACACACACACACACACACACACGCGTGCGCATGCTCATTCACATATGTTGAGGTATATGAGTGTAGTTACAGTATAGAGATGGTTCTTAGCTGTTATTAGTGTCTATGTGGCATTATAAATGGTTTCATGTAGTGGTTATAACACACTATAACGTCCACCCCGTCCTTCCACCCCGTCCTTCCACCCCGTCCACCCCCCCCGTCCACCCCCTCCTTCCACCCCCGTCCACCCCTCCTTCCACCCCCTCCTTCCACCCCGTCCACCCCTCCTTCCACCCCGTCCTTCCACCCCTCCTTCCACCCCCTACTTCCACCCCTCCTTCCACCCCGTCCACCCCTCCTTCCACTCCGTCCTTCCACCCCCTCCTTCCACCCCCTCCTTCCACCCCCTCCTTCCACCCCTCCTTCCACCCCCTCCTTCCACCCCCTCCTTCCACCCCGTCCTTCCACCCAGTCCGTCCACCCCTCCTTCCACCCCTCCTACCACCCCGTCCGTCCACCCCATCCACCCCTCCTTCCACCCCCTCCTACCACCCAGTCCGTCCACCCCTCCTTCCACCCCTCCTACCACCCCGTCCGTCCACCCCATCCACCCCGTCCATCCACCACGTGCTTCCACCCCGTCCTTCCACCCCATCCACCCTGTCCATCCACCACGTGCTTCCACCCCGTCCTTCCACCCCGTCCACCCCCTCCTTCCACCCCGTCCTTCCACCCCGTCCTTCCACCCCGTCCGTCCACCCCCTCCTTCCACCCAGTCCGTCCACCCCTCCTTCCACCCCTCCTACCACCCCGTCCGTCCACCCCATCCACCCCGTCCATCCACCCTGTCCATCCACCCTGTCCATCCACCCCGTCCGTCCACCCGTCCATCCACCCCGTCTGTCCACCCTGTCCATCCACCCCGTCCATCCACCCCGTCCACCCCGTCCTTCCACCCCGTCTGTCCACCCTGTCCGTCCACCCCGTCCATCCACCCGTCCATCCACCCCGTCCGTCCACCGTCCATCCACCCCGTGCTTCCACCCTGTCCATCCACCCTGTCCATCCACCCGTCCATCCACCCGTCCGTCCCGTCCATCCACCCTGTCCGTCCATCCATCATCCCCGTCCACCCCGTCCATCCACCCCATCCATCCACCCTGTCCGTCCGTCCATCCACCCTGTCCTTCCACCCCGTCCACCCCGTCCATCCACCCCGTCCATCCACCCTGTCCGTCCATCCATCCACCCCGTAAATCCACCCTGTCCATCCGTCCTTCCACCCTGTCCATCCCGTCCGTCCACCCCGTCCATCCACCCTGTCCGTCCGTCCATCCACCCCGTCCATCCACCCCATCCATCCACCCCGTCCATCCACCCTGTCCGTCCGTCCATCCACCCTGTCCTTCCACCCTGTCCATCCCGTCCGTCCACCACGTCCGTCCACCCCGTCCATCCACCCGTCCATCCACCCTGTCCATCCACCCTGTCCGTCCACCCTGTCCGTCCGCCCATCCACCCCGTCCATCCACCCTGTCCGTCCGTCCATCCAGCCTGTCCATCCGTCCATCCACCCCGTCCATCCACAATGTCCGTCCATCCACCCTGTCCGTCCGTCCATCTACCCCGTCCATCCACCCTGTCCATCCACCCTGTCCGTCCGTCCATCCACCCGTCCATCCACCCGGTCCATCCACCCCGTCCGTCCACCCGTCCATCCATCCCGTCCGTCCACCCGTCCACCCGTCCATCCACCCCGTCCATCCACCGTCCATCTACCCGTCCATCCACCCGTCCATCCACCCTGTCCGTCCGTCCATCCACCCCGTCCATCCACCCGTCCATCCACCCTGTCCGTCCGTCCATCCACCCCCTCCTTCCACCCGTCCACCCGTCCGTCCACCGTCCACCCACCCGTCCATCCACCCCGTCCTTCCACCCCGTCCGTCCACCCCGTCCACCCACCCCGTCCATCCACCCTGTCCTTCCACCCCGTCCATCCACCCTGTCCGTCCGTCCATCCACCCGTCCATCCACCCCGTCCATCCACCCTGTCTGTCCGTCCATCCACCCCCTCCTTCCACCCCGTCCACCCCGTCCGTCCACCCCGTCCACCCACCCCGTCCATCCACCCCGTCCTTCAACCCCGTCCATCCCGTCCATCCACCCTGCCCATCCACCCCGTCCATCCACCCTGCCCATCCACCCCGT
>NC_068424.1:4477825-4482825 GCF_023373465.1 Oncorhynchus keta | reverse complement strand
GCTGCTGATCTGATCCTACCATTCTGCTGATCTGATCCTACCATGCTGCTGATCTGATCCTACCATGCTGCTGATCTGATCCTACCATGCTGCTGATCTGATCCTACCATTCTGCTGATCTGATCCTACCATGCTGCTGATCTGATCCTACCATGCTGCTGATCTGATCCTACCATTCTGCTGATCTGATCCTACCATTCTGCTGATCTGATCCTACCATTCTGCTGATCTGATCCTACCATTCTGCTGATCTGATCCTACCATGCTGCTGATCTGATCCTACCATGCTGCTGATCTGATCCTACCATTCTGCTGATCTGATCCTACCATTCTGCTGATCTGATCCTACCATGTTGCTGATCTGATCCTACCATGCTGCTGATCTGATCCTACCATGCTGCTGATCTGATCCTACCATTCTGCTGATCTGATCCTGATCCAGATGTGTCCCCTCCTCCTCTCTCCTAAGAGGAACGAGAGTGAGGTGGAGAGGGACGATATAAATCAGCTGAGATGACACACCCAGGTCCCATTGTGCCCCCCCCCACATGACCACCCCCACCCCACCCCCAAACTACCCCCACCCCAACCCTAGTTCCAATCCCCCGCCACAAAACCACCCCTAAACTACCTTAACCCTACCCCCAAATAACCTCATACCTACACTTCAATCATCACTGGGAAAGGCAGTTGGGAAAGAGTGTTCGATTTGGCTGCTGGGGGGCAGACAAGGAGTGCTAAAAACCATTGACAACTAAGTGCTGTTTTCAAGGGATTGTTAAATAAAACAGTCAGAACTGGGGGATGTCACATATTTTTGTCAGCTGGTGATTGTCAAGCAAATAACTGTCGGTCTCACGGTAATTTGACCGTTAATTAACAAAAACACATTTAGCATCTCTTGGCTTTCCACACACAGCCAACAAGCCACTGATGCAGACCTTTGGAATATCTACATTTTAAAAAGTATAATAATATAGCTGACACCTTCACAATAAACCTATGATTTATTTTAGACATGTCTAAAGAAGCACGATGTGAAGAAAATGTACGTTGTCTATTTCAGAAGAATAGAATAGCATACTCTGAGTTGTCCTTATCTTAGGTCCTGATGTGGCCAAATGGCTGTGGGCTACATTATTTAATATTATTGTACAGTAAGAAGAACACAATTGAACAAAGCTGAATAAAATATAAATGAAGGAGTGCGGCTATTATGTGCTGAACGGTTAACAAAGAAATATGTATTCATTCCTATATGCATCATTTAGAGATATTGATGTAACTTTGGTTTTGATTTTTTTGTATTTTTGTATTTTTTTTTATACGTTGAGACTCTTAATGACGTTTTGAAAAAAAGATGCTCGAAAGGCAAAGACCTCTGCTTTGTTTTTTTGATGCAGGCTGTACACACACTCCAATGGTCTCACAATTAAACAAGCACTTAATAACACCTCAAATTTCAACGGCGGCATCCCGGTTTGTGATCTTAATGTGCACCCTAAATAAAATCTATGGCTTTTGCAGCCTGGAGTGCTGCGTTGTGCCCTTCTCCCGTGCTGCGCAATCCAACGCGCCTCTCGCTCACATGGCTCTCTGTCAAGTGATCGGGTCTTTGAAGACAGACGCAACTAATGCGTCCTTATCCAATTCCCGAGGTGCATTTCGAAGATATCGGAAGAAGTGTCCACACTTACTTTTCGTCAGCCAAAAAAAAGTACTAGCCTATGGCAGTCTTCTATCCCCTATAGACATATAGACATAAATATTCCAAACATAGTCCGGGACATTTATGGGGTGCAATAAATCCCAAATAAATACAACCGCTAGCATATAAAATACATGTTTTTTTACCCAATGTGGCTAATGCAACAGATCAGAATGTTCAGCTTAAAATGTTTGATAAACTATTAGGCTATTTCTTCACATTTTAACACTCACATTATTCACATTATAAGTGCAGCACTGCGCACACAGCAGTAGGCTATTAGCGCGAATGTTCCATTAGAGGGAAAACATCATTATCAAAAGTGACCACAATTATGATTATGATTATTATTTATTGTAAAGGTGCATTTTGATGGTGAAAATGATCTTCCCCAAACTTGATGACAGCTTTGCACACTCTTGGCATTCTCTCAACCAGCTTCATGAGGTAGTCACCTGGAATACATTTCAATTAACAGTGTGTGCCTTGTTAAAAGTTCATTTGTGGAATTTCTTTCCTTCTTAATGCCTTTGAGAAAATCGGGTGTGTTGTGACCTGGTAGGGGGGGTATACAGAAGATAGCCCTATTTAGTAAAAGACCAAGTCCATATTATAGCAAGAACAGTTCAAGTAAGCAAAGAGAAACGTCAGACCATCATCGCTTTAAGACACGAAGGTCAGTCAATCCGAAACATTTCAAGAACTGAGTTTATGTGTGAAATTTGTTTTGATTTAGAATGGACCATTGTCATGCAGGGAAAAAAATGTCATTTATGCACTTAAATAGCGAATGGACATTTGTGGTTCATTTTCATGCCAGCCAGGTAGGCTATACTGCTGTTGTAAAGATAAGCAATGTGCTTAATATTAGGACATTTGAGAAATAAATATAGTAGGCCTATTGAAAGCTGATGGGTTCCTCCTCTTTTTAGTAGAGGCCATCCCTCTGTTTTCTCACCCAATTGCATTGCCTATAGAAATTTTGCGCAGCATAAGCTCATGGGCTCTCATGAAGTGTTTGATTCGATTTTCCATTACGTTTACATTGATGTCAGAGTGATTAGAGGGACAATAGAGTGCTGTGAGTACCAGGCAGTTAACAAGTTTGGTAGACCACTAATGACCATCAGCAGCATCAGAGCTTGGAGAAGCCTAATTACCGTGACTAAGCGGTCACGTGGAACTTAACTGCCTTCATGACTAGTCAGAGCTACACATTTCTTATTATTCCACATTTAGCTCTATCATCAGAGTTATACAGCAAGTAACTGCATTCTATTCATGAACAGTAAACATCGATTGATCATGTATTTTCAGATACCTTAGGGTAGCATATTTCTGGCTAGCTAGCTAAGCAAACAACATGTCATTTTAGCTTGCTTCATCAGAGATCAGTATTTTGGAAAGAGCAAGCCCACGTCCTGGTATAGTTGTCAGTCAGACTACTGTCATCACCACTGTAGATCGCAGGCAAATATAGCCATCTAGTTTATCCCCTGAAAGTTAGCTTGTTAATTAGCCATTTTGACGTGGTCTGTTATTAGCTAGTTAGCCATATTGACGTGACCTGTTATTAGCTAGTTAGCCATATTGACGTGACCTGTTATTAGCTAGTTAGCCATATTGACGTGACCTGTTATTAGCTAGCTAGCAATATTGACGTGACCTGTTATTAGCTAGTTAGCCATATTGACGTGGACTGTTATTAGCTAGTTAGCCATATTGATGTGACCTGTTATTAGCTAGTTAGCCATATTGATGTGGACTGTTATTAGCCAGCTAGCCATATTGGCGTGACTTGTTATTAGCAAGTGAGCCATTTTGACGTGACCTGTTATTAGCTAGTTAGCCATATTGATGTTGTCTGATTAGCTAGTTAGCCATATTGATGTGACCTGTTATTAGCTAGTTAGCCATATTGATGTGGACTGTTATTAGCCAGCTAGCCATATTGGCGTGACTTGTTATTAGCAAGTGAGCCATTTTGACGTGACCTGTTATTAGCTAGTTAGCCATATTGACATGGACTGTTACTAGCTAGTTAGCCATAATGACGTGATCTGTTATTAGCTAGTTAGCCATATTGATCTGGTCCTTCAATCAAGTTTCAAGTTGGTAAAGTTGGCGGCATGTTAAAGATATCGGCATGGTAAAGATATCGGCATGGTAAAGATATCGGCATGGTAAAGATATCGGCATGGTAAAGCTATCGGCATGGTAAAGCTATCGGCATGGTAAAAGAATCGGCATGGTAAAGATATCGGCATGGTAAAGATATCGGCATGGTAAAGATATCGGCATGGTAAAGATATCGGCATGTTAAAGATATCGGCATGGTAAAGATATCGGCATGGTAAAGATATCGGCATGGTAAAGATATCGGCATGGTAAAGATATCGGCATGGTAAAGCTATCGGCATGGTAAAAGAATCGGCACGGTAAAGATATCGGCACGGTAAAGATATCGGCATGGTAAAGATATCGGCACGGTAAAGATATCAGCGTGGTAAAGATATCGGCACAGTAAAGTTATCGGCGTGGTAAAGTTGGCGGCGTGGTAAAGTTGGCGGCGTGGTAAAGTTGGCGGCGTGGTAAAGTTGGCGGCGTGGTAAAGTTGGCGGCGTGGTAAAGTTGTCGGCGTGGTAAAGTTGGCGGCGTGGTAAAGTTGGCGGCGTGGTAAAGTTATCGGTGTGGTAAAGTTGGCGGCGTGGTAAAGTTGGCGGCGTGGTAAAGTTAGCGGCGTGGTAAAGTTGGCGGCGTGGTAAAGTTGGCGGCGTGGTAAAGATATCAGCGTGGTAAAGTTATCGGTGTGGTAAAGTTGGCGGCGTGGTAAAGTTGGCGGCGTAGTAAAGTTGGCGGCGTGGTAAAGTTATCGGCGTGGTAAAGTTATCGGCGTGGTAAAGTTGGCGGCGTGGTAAAGTTGGCGGCGTGGTAAAGTTGGCGGCGTGGTAAAGTTGGCGGCGTGGTAAAGTTATCGGTGTGGTAAAGTTGGCGGCGTGGTAAAGTTGGCGGCGTGGTAAAGTTGGCGGCGTGGTAAAGTTGGCGGCGTAGTAAAGTTGGCGGCGTGGTAAAGTTAGCGGCGTGGTAAAGATGGCGGCGTGGTAAAGTTGGCGGCGTGGTAAAGATGGCGGCGTGGTAAAGTTGGCGGCGTGGTAAAGTTGGCGGCGTGGTAAAGATGGCGGAAAAACCTTTTGGTATGAAAGATTTTAAAAGTCTGTATAGTGTAGAAATTGAGATCTGGAGGACTCTTTCCTATCTCCCCACTCCTCCTCTCCTCTCTCCCCACTCCCCC
>NC_068424.1:4357825-4472825 GCF_023373465.1 Oncorhynchus keta | reverse complement strand
AGGACCTCATACTGGGGCAAAGGTTCACCTTCCAACTGGACAACGATCCTAAGCACACAGCCAAGACAACACAGGTGTGGCTTCCGGACAAGTCTCTGAATGTCCTTGAGGTGGCCCAGGCAGGGCCCGGATTTGAACCCTATCGAACATCTCTAGAGAGACCTGAAAATAGCTGTGCAGCGACGATCCTCATCCAACCTGACAGAGCTTGAGAGGATCTGCAGAGAAAAATGAGAGATTGGTGAGAAGAAATACACTGTCATTCTGCCTCTGAACAAGGCAGTTAACCCACTGTTCCTAAAATTCACGTTTAACAAAATAGTGGTCTGAATACTTTCCGAATGCACTGAATGAGTCCCCATGGCACAACCTGAGGGACAGCCAGTGTAATGTCAATAATATTTAGTTTTATCTTTCATACCAGATCATGTGTCTTCTCAGTTAGGTTGAGACTGCTCTACTACCAGGTCTACTACCAGGTCATGTGTCTTCTCAGTTAGGTTGAGACTGGTCTACTACCAGGTCATGTGTCTTCTCAGTTAGGTTGAGACTGGTCTACGACCAGGTCATGTGTCTTCTCAGTTAGGTTGAGACTGGTCTACTACCAGGTCATGTGTCTTCTCAGTTAGGTTGAGACTGGTCTACGACCAGGTCATGTGTCTTCTCAGTTAGGTTGAGACTGGTCTACTACCAGGTCATGTGTCTTCTCAGTTAGGTTGAGACTGGTCTACTACCAGGTCATGTGTCTTCTCAGTTAGGTTGAGACTGGTCTACTACCAGGTCTACTACCAGGTCATGTGTCTTCTCAGTTAGGTTGACACTGGTCTACTATCAGGTCTACTACCAGGTCATGTGTCTCCTCAGTCAGGTTGAGACTGGTCTTCTCAGTCAGGTTGAGACTGGTCTACTACCAGGTCATGTGTCTTCTCAGTTAGGTTGACACTGGTCTACTACCAGGTCATGTGTCTTCTCAGTCAGGTTGAGACTGGTCTACTACCAGGTCATGTGTCTTCTCAGTCAGGTTGAGACTGGTCTACTACCAGGTCATGTGTCTCCTCAGTCAGGTTGAGACTGGTCTACTACCAGGTCATGTGTCTTTCTTCTCAGTCAGGTTGAGACTGGTCTACTACCAGGTCATGTGTCTTCTCAGTTAGGTTGACACTGGTCTACTACCAGGTCATGCGTCTTCTCAGTCAGGTTGAGACTGGGTCTACTACCAGGTCATGTGTCTTCTCAGTCAGGTTGAGACTGGTCTTCTCAGTCAGGTTGAGACTGGTCTACTACCAGGTCATGTGTCTCCTCAGTCAGGTTGAGACTGGTCTACTACCAGGTCATGTGTCTTCTCAGTCAGGTTGAGACTGGTCTACTACCAGGTCATGTGTCTTCTCAGTCAGGTTGAGACTGGTCTACTACCAGGTCATGTGTCTTCTCAGTCAGGTTGAGACTGGTCTACTACCAGGTCATGTGTCTTCTCAGTCAGGTTGAGACTGGTCTACTACCAGGTCATGTGTCTTCTCAGTCAGGTTGAGACTGGTCTACTACCAGGTCATGTGTCTTCTCAGTCAGGTTGAGACTGGTCTACTACCAGGTCATGTGTCTTCTCAGTCAGGTTGAGACTGGTCTACTACCAGGTCATGTGTCTTCTCAGTCAGGTTGAGACTGGTCTACTACCAGGTCATGTGTCTTCTCAGTCAGGTTGACACTGGTCTACTACCAGGTCATGTGTCTTCTCAGTCAGGTTGAGACTGGTCTACTACCAGGTCATGTGTCTTCTCAGTCAGGTTGACACTGGTCTACTACCAGGTCATGTGTCTTCTCAGTCAGGTTGAGACTGGTCTACTACCAGGTCATGTGTCTCCTCAGTCAGGTTGAGACTAGTCTACTACCAGGTCATGTGTCTTCTCAGTCAGGTTGAGACTGGTCTACTACCAGGTCATGTGTCTTCTCAGTCAGGTTGAGACTGGTCTACTACCAGGTCATGTGTCTTCTCAGTCAGGTTGAGACTGGTCCACTACCAGGTCATGTGTCTTCTCAGTCAGGTTGAGACTGGTCTACTACCAGGTCATGTGTCTTCTCAGTCAGGTTGAGACTGGGTCTACTACCAGGTCATGTGTCTTCTCAGTTAGGTTGACACTGGTCTACTACCAGGTCATGTGTCTTCTCAGTTAGGTTGAGACTGGTCTACTACCAGGTCATGCGTCTTCTCAGTCAGGTTGAGACTGGTCTACTACCAAGTCATGTGTCTTCTTAGTCATGTTGAGGCTGGTCTACTACCAGGTCATGTGTCTTCTCAGTTAGGTTGACACTGGTCTACTACCAGGTCATGCGTCTTCTCAGTCAGGTTGAGACTGGTCTACTACCAAGTCATGTGTCTTCTTAGTCATGTTGAGGCTGGTCTACTACCAGGTCATGTGTCTTCTCAGTTAGGTTGACACTGGTCTACTACCAGGTCATGCGTCTTCTCAGTCAGGTTGAGACTGGTCTACTACCAAGTCATGTGTCTTCTTAGTCATGTGGAGGCTGGTCTACTACCAGGTCATGTGTCTTCTCAGTTAGGTTGACACTGGTCTACTACCAGGTCATGCGTCTTCTCAGTCAGGTTGAGACTGGTCTACTACCAAGTCATGTGTCTTCTTAGTCATGTTGAGGCTGGTCTACTACCAGGTCATGTGTCTTCTCAGTTAGGTTGACACTGGTCTACTACCAGTTCATGCGTCTTCTCAGTCAGGTTGAGACTGGTCCACTACCAGGTCATGCGTCTTCTCAGTCAGGTTGAGTCTGGTCTACTACCAGGTCATGTGTCTTCTCAGTTAGGTTGACACTGGTCTACTACCAGGTCATGCGTCTTCTCAGTCAGGTTGAGACTGGTCTACTACCAAGTCATGTGTCTTCTTAGTCATGTTGAGGCTGGTCTACTACCAGGTCATGTGTCTTCTCAGTTAGGTTGACACTGGTCTACTACCAGGTCATGCGTCTTCTCAGTCAGGTTGAGACTGGTCTACTACCAAGTCATGTGTCTTCTTAGTCATGTGGAGGCTGGTCTACTACCAGGTCATGTGTCTTCTCAGTTAGGTTGACACTGGTCTACTACCAGGTCATGCGTCTTCTCAGTCAGGTTGAGACTGGTCTACTACCAAGTCATGTGTCTTCTTAGTCATGTTGAGGCTGGTCTACTACCAGGTCATGTGTCTTCTCAGTTAGGTTGACACTGGTCTACTACCAGGTCATGCGTCTTCTCAGTCAGGTTGAGACTGGTCCACTACCAGGTCATGCGTCTTCTCAGTCAGGTTGAGTCTGGTCTACTACCAGGTCATGTGTCTTCTCAGTTAGGTTGACACTGGTCTACTACCAGGTCATGCGTCTTCTCAGTCAGGTTGAGACTGGTCTACTACCAAGTCATGTGTCTTCTTAGTCATGTTGAGGCTGGTCTACTACCAGGTCATGTGTCTTCTCAGTTAAGTTGACACTGGTCTACTACCAGGTCATGCGTCTTCTCAGTCAGGTTGAGACTGGTCCACTACCAGGTCATGCGTCTTCTCAGTCAGGTTGAGTCTGGTCGACTACCAGGTCATGTGTCTTCTCAGTCAGGTTGAGACTGGTCTACTACCAGGTCATGTGTCTTCTCAGTCAGGTTGAGACTGGTCTACTACCAGGTCATGTGTCTTCTCAGTCAGGTTGAGACTGGTCTACTACCAGGTCATGTGTCTTCTCAGTCAGGTTGAGACTGGTCTACGACCAGGTCATGTGTCTTCTCAGTTAGGTTGAGACTGGGTCTACTACCAGGTCATGTGTCTTCTCAGTTAGGTTGACACTGGTCTACTACCAGGTCTACTACCAGGTCATGTGTCTTCTCAGTTAGGTTGAGACTGGTCTACTACCAGGTCATGTGTCTTCTCAGTTAGGTTGAGACTGGTCTACTACCAGGTCATGTGTCTTCTCAGTTAGGTTGAGACTGGTCTACTACCAGGTCTACTACCAGGTCATGTGTCTTCTCAGTTAGGTTGACACTGGTCTACTATCAGGTCTACTACCAGGTCATGTGTCTCCTCAGTCAGGTTGAGACTGGTCTACTACCAGGTCATGTGTCTTCTCAGTTAGGTTGAGACTGGTGTACGACCAGGTCATGTGTCTTCTCAGTCAGGTTGAGACTGGGTCAACTACCAGGTCATGTGTCTTCTCAGTTAGGTTGACACTGGTCTACTACCAGGTCTACTACCAGGTCATGTGTCTTCTCAGTTAGGTTGAGACTGGTCTACTACCAGGTCATGTGTCTTCTCAGTTAGGTTGAGACTGGTCTACTACCAGGTCATGCGTCTTCTCAGTCAGGTTGAGACTGGTCTACTACCAAGTCATGTGTCTTCTTAGTCATGTTGAGGCTGGTCTACTACCAGGTCATGTGTCTTCTCAGTTAGGTTGACACTGGTCTACTACCAGGTCATGCGTCTTCTCAGTCAGGTTGAGACTGGTCTACTACCAAGTCATGTGTCTTCTTAGTCATGTTGAGGCTGGTCTACTACCAGGTCATGTGTCTTCTCAGTTAGGTTGACACTGGTCTACTACCAGGTCATGCGTCTTCTCAGTCAGGTTGAGACTGGTCTACTACCAAGTCATGTGTCTTCTTAGTCATGTGGAGGCTGGTCTACTACCAGGTCATGTGTCTTCTCAGTTAGGTTGACACTGGTCTACTACCAGGTCATGCGTCTTCTCAGTCAGGTTGAGACTGGTCTACTACCAAGTCATGTGTCTTCTTAGTCATGTTGAGGCTGGTCTACTACCAGGTCATGTGTCTTCTCAGTTAGGTTGACACTGGTCTACTACCAGGTCATGCGTCTTCTCAGTCAGGTTGAGACTGGTCCACTACCAGGTCATGCGTCTTCTCAGTCAGGTTGAGTCTGGTCTACTACCAGGTCATGTGTCTTCTCAGTTAGGTTGACACTGGTCTACTACCAGGTCATGCGTCTTCTCAGTCAGGTTGAGACTGGTCTACTACCAAGTCATGTGTCTTCTTAGTCATGTTGAGGCTGGTCTACTACCAGGTCATGTGTCTTCTCAGTTAGGTTGACACTGGTCTACTACCAGGTCATGCGTCTTCTCAGTCAGGTTGAGACTGGTCCACTACCAGGTCATGCGTCTTCTCAGTCAGGTTGAGTCTGGTCGACTACCAGGTCATGTGTCTTCTCAGTCAGGTTGAGACTGGTCTACTACCAGGTCATGTGTCTTCTCAGTCAGGTTGAGACTGGTCTACTACCAGGTCATGTGTCTTCTCAGTCAGGTTGAGACTGGTCTACTACCAGGTCATGTGTCTTCTCAGTCAGGTTGAGACTGGTCTACGACCAGGTCATGTGTCTTCTCAGTTAGGTTGAGACTGGGTCTACTACCAGGTCATGTGTCTTCTCAGTTAGGTTGACACTGGTCTACTACCAGGTCTACTACCAGGTCATGTGTCTTCTCAGTTAGGTTGAGACTGGTCTACTACCAGGTCATGTGTCTTCTCAGTTAGGTTGAGACTGGTCTACTACCAGGTCATGTGTCTTCTCAGTTAGGTTGAGACTGGTCTACTACCAGGTCTACTACCAGGTCATGTGTCTTCTCAGTTAGGTTGACACTGGTCTACTATCAGGTCTACTACCAGGTCATGTGTCTCCTCAGTCAGGTTGAGACTGGTCTACTACCAGGTCATGTGTCTTCTCAGTCAGGTTGAGACTGGTCTACTACCAGGTCATGTGTCTTCTCAGTTAGGTTGACACTGGTCTACTACCAGGTCATGCGTCTTCTCAGTCAGGTTGAGACTGGGTCTACTACCAGGTCATGTGTCTTCTCAGTCAGGTTGAGACTGGTCTTCTCAGTCAGGTTGAGACTGGTCTACTACCAGGTCATGTGTCTTCTCAGTTAGGTTGACACTGGTCTACTACCAGGTCATGTGTCTTCTCAGTCAGGTTGAGACTGGTCTACTACCAGGTCATGTGTCTTCTCAGTCAGGTTGAGACTGGTCTACTACCAGGTCATGTGTCTCCTCAGTCAGGTTGAGACTGGTCTACTACCAGGTCATGTGTCTTCTCAGTCAGGTTGAGACTGGTCTACTACCAGGTCATGTGTCTTCTCAGTTAGGTTGAGACTGGTCTACTACCAAGTCATGTGTCTTCTTAGTCATGTGGAGGCTGGTCTACTACCAGGTCATGTGTCTTCTCAGTTAGGTTGACACTGGTCTACTACCAGGTCATGCGTCTTCTCAGTCAGGTTGAGACTGGTCTACTACCAAGTCATGTGTCTTCTTAGTCATGTTGAGGCTGGTCTACTACCAGGTCATGTGTCTTCTCAGTTAGGTTGACACTGGTCTACTACCAGGTCATGCGTCTTCTCAGTCAGGTTGAGACTGGTCCACTACCAGGTCATGCGTCTTCTCAGTCAGGTTGAGTCTGGTCTACTACCAGGTCATGTGTCTTCTCAGTTAGGTTGACACTGGTCTACTACCAGGTCATGCGTCTTCTCAGTCAGGTTGAGACTGGTCTACTACCAAGTCATGTGTCTTCTTAGTCATGTTGAGGCTGGTCTACTACCAGGTCATGTGTCTTCTCAGTTAGGTTGACACTGGTCTACTACCAGGTCATGCGTCTTCTCAGTCAGGTTGAGACTGGTCCACTACCAGGTCATGCGTCTTCTCAGTCAGGTTGAGTCTGGTCGACTACCAGGTCATGTGTCTTCTCAGTCAGGTTGAGACTGGTCTACTACCAGGTCATGTGTCTTCTCAGTCAGGTTGAGACTGGTCTACTACCAGGTCATGTGTCTTCTCAGTCAGGTTGAGACTGGTCTACTACCAGGTCATGTGTCTTCTCAGTCAGGTTGAGACTGGTCTACGACCAGGTCATGTGTCTTCTCAGTTAGGTTGAGACTGGGTCTACTACCAGGTCATGTGTCTTCTCAGTTAGGTTGACACTGGTCTACTACCAGGTCTACTACCAGGTCATGTGTCTTCTCAGTTAGGTTGAGACTGGTCTACTACCAGGTCATGTGTCTTCTCAGTTAGGTTGAGACTGGTCTACTACCAGGTCATGTGTCTTCTCAGTTAGGTTGAGACTGGTCTACTACCAGGTCTACTACCAGGTCATGTGTCTTCTCAGTTAGGTTGACACTGGTCTACTATCAGGTCTACTACCAGGTCATGTGTCTCCTCAGTCAGGTTGAGACTGGTCTACTACCAGGTCATGTGTCTTCTCAGTCAGGTTGAGACTGGTCTACTACCAGGTCATGTGTCTTCTCAGTTAGGTTGACACTGGTCTACTACCAGGTCATGCGTCTTCTCAGTCAGGTTGAGACTGGGTCTACTACCAGGTCATGTGTCTTCTCAGTCAGGTTGAGACTGGTCTTCTCAGTCAGGTTGAGACTGGTCTACTACCAGGTCATGTGTCTTCTCAGTTAGGTTGACACTGGTCTACTACCAGGTCATGTGTCTTCTCAGTCAGGTTGAGACTGGTCTACTACCAGGTCATGTGTCTTCTCAGTCAGGTTGAGACTGGTCTACTACCAGGTCATGTGTCTCCTCAGTCAGGTTGAGACTGGTCTACTACCAGGTCATGTGTCTTCTCAGTCAGGTTGAGACTGGTCTACTACCAGGTCATGTGTCTTCTCAGTTAGGTTGACACTGGTCTACTACCAGGTCATGCGTCTTCTCAGTCAGGTTGAGACTGGGTCTACTACCAGGTCATGTGTCTTCTCAGTCAGGTTGAGACTGGTCTTCTCAGTCAGGTTGAGACTGGTCTACTTCCAGGTCATGTGTCTCCTCAGTCAGGTTGAGACTGGTCTACTACCAGGTCATGTGTCTTCTCAGTCAGGTTGAGACTGGTCTACTACCAGGTCATGTGTCTTCTCAGTCAGGTTGAGACTGGTCTACTACCAGGTCATGTGTCTTCTCAGTCAGGTTGAGACTGGTCTACTACCAGGTCATGTGTCTTCTCAGTCAGGTTGAGACTGGTCTACTACCAGGTCATGTGTCTTCTCAGTCAGGTTGAGACTGGTCTACTACCAGGTCATGTGTCTTCTCAGTCAGGTTGACACTGGTCTACTACCAGGTCATGTGTCTTCTCAGTCAGGTTGAGAATGGTCTACTACCAGGTCATGTGTCTTCTCAGTCAGGTTGAGACTGGTCTACTACCAGGTCATGTGTCTTCTCAGTCAGGTTGAGACTGGTCTACTACCAGGTCATGTGTCTTCTCAGTCAGGTTGAGACTGGTCTACTACCAGGTCATGTGTCTTCTCAGTCAGGTTGAGACTGGTCTACTACCAGGTCATGTGTCTCCTCAGTCAGGTTGAGACGGGTCTACTACCAGATCATGTGTCTTCTCAGTCAGGTTGAGACTGGTCTACTACCAGGTCATGTGTCTTCTCAGTCAGGTTGAGACTGGTCTACTACCAGGTCATGTGTCTTCTCAGTCAGGTTGAGACTGGTCCACTACCAGGTCATGTGTCTTCTCAGTCAGGTTGAGACTGGTCTACTACCAGGTCATGTGTCTTCTCAGTCAGGTTGAGACTGGGTCTACTACCAGGTCATGTGTCTTCTCAGTTAGGTTGAGACTGGTCTACGACCAGGTCATGTGTCTTCTCAGTCAGGTTGAGACTGGGTCAACTACCAGGTCATGTGTCTTCTCAGTTAGGTTGACACTGGTCTACTACCAGGTCTACTACCAGGTCATGTGTCTTCTCAGTTAGGTTGAGACTGGTCTACTACCAGGTCATGTGTCTTCTCAGTTAGGTTGAGACTGGTCTACTACCAGGTCATGTGTCTTCTCAGTTAGGTTGAGACTGGTCTACTACCAGGTCATGTGTCTTCTTAGTCATGTTGAGGCTGGTCTACTACCAGGTCATGTGTCTTCTCAGTTAGGTTGACACTGGTCTACTACCAGGTCATGCGTCTTCTCAGTCAGGTTGAGACTGGTCTACTACCAAGTCATGTGTCTTCTTAGTCATGTTGAGGCTGGTCTACTACCAGGTCATGTGTCTTCTCAGTTAGGTTGACACTGGTCTACTACCAGGTCATGCGTCTTCTCAGTCAGGTTGAGACTGGTCTACTACCAAGTCATGTGTCTTCTTAGTCATGTTGAGGCTGGTCTACTACCAGGTCATGTGTCTTCTCAGTTAGGTTGACACTGGTCTACTACCAGGTCATGCGTCTTCTCAGTCAGGTTGAGACTGGTCTACTACCAAGTCATGTGTCTTCTTAGTCATGTGGAGGCTGGTCTACTACCAGGTAATGTGTCTTCTCAGTTAGGTTGACACTGGTCTACTACCAGGTCATGCGTCTTCTCAGTCAGGTTGAGACTGGTCTACTACCAAGTCATGTGTCTTCTTAGTCATGTTGAGGCTGGTCTACTACCAGGTCATGTGTCTTCTCAGTTAGGTTGACACTGGTCTACTACCAGGTCATGCGTCTTCTCAGTCAGGTTGAGACTGGTCCACTACCAGGTCATGCGTCTTCTCAGTCAGGTTGAGTCTGGTCTACTACCAGGTCATGTGTCTTCTCAGTTAGGTTGACACTGGTCTACTACCAGGTCATGCGTCTTCTCAGTCAGGTTGAGACTGGTCTACTACCAAGTCATGTGTCTTCTTAGTCATGTTGAGGCTGGTCTACTACCAGGTCATGTGTCTTCTCAGTTAGGTTGACACTGGTCTACTACCAGGTCATGCGTCTTCTCAGTCAGGTTGAGACTGGTCCACTACCAGGTCATGCGTCTTCTCAGTCAGGTTGAGTCTGGTCGACTACCAGGTCATGTGTCTTCTCAGTCAGGTTGAGACTGGTCTTCTACCAGGTCATGTGTCTTCTCAGTCAGGTTGAGACTGGTCTACTACCAGGTCATGTGTCTTCTCAGTCAGGTTGAGACTGGTCTACTACCAGGTCATGTGTCTTCTCAGTTAGGTTGAGACTGGTCTACTACCAGGTCATGTGTCTTCTCAGTTAGGTTGAGACTGGTCTACTACCAGGTCATGTGTCTTCTCAGTTAGGTTGAGACTGGTCTACGACCAGGTCATGTGTCTTCTCAGTTAGGTTGAGACTGGCCTACTACCAGGTCATGTGTCTTCTCAGTCAGGTTGAGACTGGGTCTACTACCAGGTCATGTGTCTTCTCAGTTAGGTTGACACTGGTCTACTACCAGGTCATGCGTCTTCTCAGTCAGGTTGAGACTGGGCTACTACCAGGTCATGTGTCTTCTCAGTCAGGTTGAGACTGGTCTACTACCAGGTCATGTGTCTTCTCAGTCAGGTTGAGACTGGTCTTCTACCAGGTCATGTGTCTTCTCAGTCAAGTTGAGACTGGTCTACTACCAGGTCATGTGTCTTCTCAGTCAGGTTGAGACTGGTCTTCTACCAGGTCATGTGTCTTCTCAGTCAGGTTGAGACTGGTCTACTACCAGGTCATGTGTCTTCTCAGTCAGGTTGAGACTGGTCTTCTACCAGGTCATGTGTCTTCTCAGTCAGGTTGAGACTGGTCTACTACCAGGTCATGTGTCTTCTCAGTCAGGTTGAGACTGGTCCACTACCAGGTCATGTGTCTTCTCAGTCAGGTTGAGACTGGTCCACTTCCAGGTCATGTGTCTTCTCAGTCAAGTTGAGACTGGTCTACTACCAGGTCATGTGTCTTCTCAGTCAGGTTGAGACTGGTCTACTACCAGGTCATGTGTCTTCTCAGTCAGGTTGAGACTGGTCTACTACCAAGTCATGTGTCTTCTTAGTCATGTTGAGGCTGGTCTACTACCAGGTCATGTGTCTTCTCAGTTAGGTTGACACTGGTCTACTACCAGGTCATGCGTCTTCTCAGTCAGGTTGAGACTGGTCCACTACCAGGTCATGCGTCTTCTCAGTCAGGTTGAGTCTGGTCGACTACCAGGTCATGTGTCTTCTCAGTCAGGTTGAGACTGGTCTACTACCAGGTCATGTGTCTTCTCAGTCAGGTTGAGACTGGTCTACTACCAGGTCATGTGTCTTCTCAGTCAGGTTGAGACTGGTCTACTACCAGGTCATGTGTCTTCTCAGTCAGGTTGAGACTGGTCTACTACCAGGTCATGTGTCTTCTCAGTCAGGTTGAGACTGGTCTACTACCAGGTCATGTGTCTTCTCAGTCAGGTTGAGACTGGTCTACTACCAGGTCATGTGTCTTCTCAGTCAGGTTGAGACTGGTCTTCTACCAGGTCATGTGTCTTCTCAGTCAAGTTGAGACTGGTCTACTACCAGGTCATGTGTCTTCTCAGTTAGGTTGAGACTGGTCTTCTACCAGGTCATGTGTCTTCTCAGTCAAGTTGAGACTGGTCTACTACCAGGTCATGTGTCTTCTCAGTTAGGTTGAGACTGGTCTTCTACCAGGTCATGTGTCTTCTCAGTCAGGTTGAGACTGGCCTACTACCAGGTCATGTGTCTTCTCAGTCAGGTTGAGACTGGTCTACTACTATTGCTTTAATGATGTATTATTATTCTCATTAATATTGTTGTTGTAGTTGCTGATAATGGTAATCCCAGTATTACTGCTGTTGGTCACACCATTTTTGTTAAAATGTATTCTTTGACAATGAAAGTAATTTAACTTGCCATGTCAATAAAGTTTACTGAATTACTGAGAGGACAAGAGAGAGACAATCATGAACCAATCAAATGACTCATATTTACAACTTTGGAAAAACAAGAAAACAAAGCTGACTAAATTGCGGTCTGGCCCTAAACAAAGAGTTGGCTGATTATTTCTACTCTGTCAGAGATACAAAGCAGAGACAGATCCTTACCAAGTACAGGCTGAGTGACCACCGATTGGCAATAGAAACTGGCAGACATGTCGTAAAAAAGACATGGCTACCCAAATAGGACATTTTATGTGGTCACCGCATGACAGGGGAGGTAGAGACAGACAGTTCACTCATCTACTGTAATTGATTATTCACAGAAACTACTACATCTATTCCAAATTCTATGTTATTAAACTCAGAGCAAAACCACCAAAATACTCATGGGACAAAGGAGTAACATCTCCTCGTGAATCCAAATACATATTTGCATATTAAATACATATTTGCATATTAAATACATATTTGCATTTTAAATACATATTTGCATATTAAATACATATTTGCCTGCCGTAGACTAAAGGGGCACTGAATAAAAACATAACATCTGCATATTAATATAATTGTAATAACTAGTAGTATTATGGGTAGTAGGGGGTCATGGCAACCACAGCCAATTAATGATGGTGGTGGAAGTAGGAGTAGTAATGACGATGGTAGTTTTAGTAATGTTGTAATGGTGAGGATGACCGTTAGTTAGTTAGTTATAATTTAGTTATAGTTTTAGTAGGTAGTAGGCATAGATATTAGAGGTATAAATACTACTAGTGGTAATGGTAGTAGAGATAGTAGAGGTATAAATACTACTAGTGGTAATGGTGGTAGTAGAGATATTAGTGGTATAAATACTACTAGTGGTAATGGTAGAGATATTAGAGGTATAAATACTACTAGTGGTAATGGTGGTAGTAGAGATATTAGAGGTATAAATACTACTAGTGGTAATGGTAGAGATATTAGAGGTATAAATACTACTAGTGGTAATGGTGGTAGTAGAGATATTAGAGGTATAAATACTACTAGTGGTAATGGTAGAGATATTAGAGGTATAAATACTACTAGTGGTAATGGTAGCATAGATATTATAGGTATAAATAGTACTAGTGGTAATGGTGGTAGTAGAGATATTAGAGGTATAAATACTACTAATGGTAATGGTGGTAGTAGAGATATTAGAGGTATAAATACTACTAGTGGTAATGGTAGTAGAGATATTAGAGGTATAAATACTACTAGTGGTAATGGTGGTAGTAGAGATATTAGAGGTATAAATACTACTAGTGGTAATGGTGGTAGTAGAGATATTAGAGGTATAAATACTACTAGTGGTAATGGTAGAGATATTAGAGGTATAAATACTACTAGTGGTAATGGTAGAGATATTAGAGGTATAAATACTACTAGTGGTAATGGTAGAGATATTAGAGGTATAAATACTACTAGTGGTAATGGTAGAGATATTAGAGGTATAAATACTACTAGTGGTAATGGTAGAGATATTAGAGGTATAAATACTACTAGTGGTAATGGTAGTAGAGATATTAGAGGTATAAATACTACTAGTGGTAATGGTGGTAGTAGAGATATTAGAGGTATAAATACTACTAGTGGTAATGGTAGAGATATTAGAGGTATAAATGATACTAGTGGTAATGGTAGTAGAGATATTAGAGGTATAAATACTACTAGTGGTAATGGTAGTAGAGATATTAGAGGTATAAATACTACTAGTGGTAATGGTGGTAGTAGAGATATTAGAGGTATAAATACTACTAGTGGTAATGGTAGTAGAGATATTAGAGGTATAAATACTACTAGTGGTAATGGTGGTAGTAGAGATATTAGTGGTATAAATACTACTAGTGGTAATGGTAGAGATATTAGAGGTATAAATACTACTAGTGGTAATGGTGGTAGAGATATTAGAGGTATAAATACTACTAGTGGTAATGGTAGTAGAGATATTAGAGGTATAAATACTACTAGTGGTAATGGTGGTAG
Organism: Oncorhynchus keta; assembly: GCF_023373465.1. Classification (NCBI taxonomy): domain Eukaryota; kingdom Metazoa; phylum Chordata; class Actinopteri; order Salmoniformes; family Salmonidae; genus Oncorhynchus; species Oncorhynchus keta. The sequence continues at coordinate 4,459,224 of NC_068424.1, read as the reverse complement.
AGATATTAGAGGTAGTAATACTACTAGTGGTAATGGTGGTAGAGATATTAGAGGTATAAATACTACTAGTGGTAATGGTGGTAGAGATATTAGAGGTATAAATACTACTAGTGGTAATGGTAGAGATATTAGAGGTATAAATACTACTAGTGGTAATGGTAGTAGAGATATTAGAGGTATAAATACTACTAGTGGTAATGGTGGTAGTAGAGATATTAGAGGTATAAATACTACTAGTGGTAATGGTAGAGATATTAGAGGTATAAATACTACTGGTGGTAGTAGAGATATTAGAGGTAGTAATACTACTAGTGGTAATGGTATTAGAGATATTAGAGGTATAAATACTACTAGTGGTAATGGTAGTAGAGATATTAGAGGTATAAATACTACTAGTGGTAATGGTATTAGAGATATTAGAGGTATAAATACTACTAGTGGTAATGGTAGTAGAGATATTAGAGGTATAAATACTACTAGTGGTAATGGTATTAGAGATATTAGAGGTATAAATACTACTAGTGGTAATGGTAGTAGAGATATTAGAGGTATAAATACTACTAGTGGTAATGGTATTAGAGATATTAGAGGTATAACTGATACTAGTGGTAATGGTAGAGATATTAGAGGTATAAATACTACTAGTGGTAATGGTGGTAGAGATATGAGAGGTAGACATAATACTAGTGGTAATGGTGCTAGAGATATTGGAGATAGACATGATACTAGTGGTAATTGTAATGGTAATGAGAGTGGATTCTCATTGCCAGCCATCACTAGCATGAAAACTAAATACAGGCACAGAATGTGTGTGGAAAATGATTTAAGACTGAGACTCTCTCCAATACCACCCAACATTGCAGAGTTATGTGCATCCTTTCAAGTACACCCTTCTCATTAACCTGTGGTGAGTTATTCACAAATTTCGATGAACAAATAAGGCTTTAAATGTAAGATGGTTAAATAAAGAGAAAGATTATTGATTATTCTAATATTATTATTTGTGCCCTGGTCCTATAGGAGCTCTTTGTCATTTCCCACGAGCCGGGTTGTGACGACAACTCACACTCATTCTTGTTTAATAAATGTATCGTATGGTGTGTGTGGCAGGCTTACAATCATGGCAAAAAACAACATTTGAGAGTGCTCTGACCCTGGTGCTAGAGGGGGTACAGCTGACCCTGGTGCTAGAGGGGGTACAGCTGACCCTGGTGCTAGAGGGGGTACAGCTGACCCTGGTGCTAGAGGGGGTACACAGCTGGAGGTTGAATGTTTGAAGGGGTACGGCACAATAAAAAGTTGGGGAACCACTGCTCTAGAGCACACAAAAGCGATACCTTCCTCGGCCTAAACATCAGCGCCACACGCAACTTCCATAAAGCTGTGAACGATCTGAGAGACAAGACTAGAAGGGCCTTCTATGCCCTCAAAAGGAACATAACATTTGACATACCAACTAGGATCTGGCTAAAAATACTTGGATCAGTTATAAAACCCATTGCCCTTTATGGCTGTGAGATCTGTGACAAACACCAAATTGAGACTCTGCATGCAGAATTCTGCAAAAACATCCTCCGTGTACAATGCAACCCCCCATAATGCATTTAGAACAGAATTAGGACGATTCCTGCTAATTATCCAAATCCAGAAGAGATCATTTAAATTCTACAACCACCAAAATAGGTAATTCTCAAGTCTTCCATAACAAAGCCATCACCTACAGAGAGATAAACCTGGAGAAGAGGCCCCTAAGCAAGCTGGTCCTGGGACAGGACAGCAACACAATTAGACCCAACCAAATCATGAGAAACCAAAGAGATAATTACTTGACACAGTGGAAATAATTTACCAAACAACAGAGCAAACTAGAATGCTGTTTGGCCCAAAACAGAGAGTACACAGTGGCAGAATACCTGACCACTGTGACTGACCCAAATTTAAGGAAAGCTTTGACTATGTACAGACTCAGTGAGCATAGCCTTGCTATTGAGAAAGGCCGCTGTAAGCAGACCTGAATCTCAAGAGAAGACAGGCTATGTGCTCACTGCCCACAAAATGAAAAACTACTGGGTGAAATACCACAGTGTGCCATCACAGCAAGAAGATTTGTGACCTGTTGCCACAAGAAAAGCGCAACCAGTAAATAACGCATATTTAAGTTAATTTATTTTCCCTTTTGTACTGCACATCATTACAACACTGTATATAGACATATTTATGGTCCACGCGCGGCCCAGTTGGTGGAGAGCGGCCCAGTTGGTGGAGAGAGGCCCAGTTGGTGGAGAGAGGCCCAGTTGGTGGAGAGCGGCCCAGTTGGTGGAGAGAGGCCCAGTTGGTGGAGAGCGGCCCAGTTGATGGAGAGCGGCCCAGTTGGCGGATAGAGGCCCAGTTGATGGAGAGCGGCCCAGTTGGTGGAGCATGGCCCAGTTGGTGGAGCATGGCCCAGTTGGTGGAGAGCTGCCCAGTTGGTGGAGCGTGGCCCAGTTGGTGGAGAGCTGCCCAGTTGGTGGAGCATGGCCCAGTTGGTGGAGAGTGGCCCAGTTGGTGGAGAGCGGCCCAGTTGGTGGAGAGCTGCCCAGTTGGTGGAGCTTGGCCCAGTTGGTGGAGAGAGGCCCAGTTGGTAGAGAGCGGCCCAGTTGGTGGAGAGCGGCCCAGTTGGTGGAGAGCGGCCCAGTTGGTGGAGCGTGGCCCAGTTGGTGGAGCTTGGCCCAGTTGGTGGAGAGCGGCCCAGTTGGTGGAGAGCGGCCCAGTTGGTGGAGAGCTGCCCAGTTGGTGGAGAGCGGCCCAGTTGGTGGAGAGCGGCCCAGTTGGTGGAGAGCGGCCCAGTTGGTGGAGAGCGGCCCAGTTGGTGGAGAGCGGCCCAGTTGGTGGAGAGCTGCCCAGTTGGTGGAGAGCGGCCCAGTTGGTGGAGAGAGGCCCAGTTGGTGGAGAGCGGCAAAGTTGGTGGAGCATGGCCCAGTTGGTGGAGCATGGCCCAGTTGGTGGAGAGCTGCCCAGTTGGTGGAGAGCGGCCCAGTTGGTGGAGAGCGGCCCAGTTGGTGGAGAGCGGCCCAGTTGGTGGAGAGCGGCCCAGTTGGTGGAGAGCGGCCCAGTTGGTGGAGAGCGGCCCAGTTGGTGGAGAGCGGCCCAGTTGGTGGAGAGCTGCCCAGTTGGTGGAGAGCGGCCCAGTTGGTGGAGAGCGGCCCAGTTGGTGGAGAGCGGCCCAGTTGGTGGAACGTGGCCCAGTTGGTGGAGAGCTTCCCAATAAAGCCCTTTGAAGAAAGAGAGAGAGAAAGATGGATCTACCAAACGGACATAGTTGTGTGGTGTTTAAGGTTCCCTCTCTCTGTTCTCATGGCTCCCTCTTCTCCCCCCAGAGAGCTATGGATCATTTAATCTGAAATAGTTTTGTGGTCTCTCTCTTCTCTCCCTCTCCTCTCCTCTCCTCTCCTCTCCTCTCCTCTCCTCTCCTCTCCTCTCCTCTCCCTCCTCCTCTCCTCCTCCTCTCCTCCTCCTCTCCTCTCCTCTCCTCTCCTCTCCTCTCCTCTCCTCTCCTCTCCCCCAGAGAGATATGGATCATATCTGACCTCCTGCATCAAACACTAATATTTATGGCTCTCCCTTTCTCACCAACATCCAAAATATTTAAATCTGAAACATATTTTCCCTGGAAGATTTAGAGACCATAGGCTTTCATATGTACAGCTTCATCTCTGGAGAATGACAATATGGGATGTCAGATGTCAAATGTACATGAATTACAAATTGTTAAGGCCATTTGACCTGACCTAGAAACACTCTGGGCTCTATAACCATATTAAGAGAATATGGGGCCTGAGAGGGAGGTAGTATGTAGGGTCTGATAGAGGGAGGTAGTATGTAGGGCCTGATAGAGGGAGGTAATATGTAGGGCTTGATAGAGGGAGGTAGTATGTAGGGTCTGATAGAGGGAGGTAGTATGTAGGGCTTGATAGAGGGAGGTAGTATGTAGGGTCTGATAGAGGGAGGTAGTATGTAGGGTCTGATAGAGGGAGGTAGTATATAGGGTCTGATAGAGGGAGGTAGTATGCAGGGTCTGATAGAGGGAGGTAGTATGTAGGGCCTGTTAGAGGGAGGTAGTATGTAGGGTCTGATAGAGGGAGGTAGTATGTAGGGTCTGATAGAGGGAGGTAGTATGTAGGACCTGATAGAGGGAGGTAGTATGTAGGGTCTGATAGAGGGAGGTAGTATGTAGTCCCCGATAGAGGGAGGTAGTATGTAGGGTCTGATAGAGGGAGGTAGTATGTAGGGTCTGATAGAGGGAGGTAGTATGTGGGGTCGGATAGAGGGAGGTAGTATGTAGGGTCTGATAGAGGGAGATAGTATGTAGGGTCTGATAGAGGGAGGTAGTATGTAGGGCCTGATAGAGGGAGGTAGTATGTAGGGCCTGATAGAGGGAGGTAGTATAGTATGTAGGGTCTGATAGAGGGAGGTAGTATGTAGGGTCTGATAGAGGGAGGTAGTATCTAGGGTCTGATAGAAGGAGGTAGTATGTAGGGTCTGATTGAGGGAGGTAGTATGTAGGGTCTGATAGAGGGAGGTAGTATGTAGGGTCTGATTGAGGGAGGTAGTATGTAGGGTCTGATTGAGGGAGGTAGTATGTAGGGTCTGATAGAGGGAGGTAGTATGTAGGGTCTGATAGAGGGAGGTAGTATGTAGGGTCTGATAGAGGGAGGTAGTATGTAGGGTCTGATAGAGGGAGGTAGTATGTAGGGTCTGATAGAGGGAGGTAGTATGTAGGGTCTGATAGAGGGAGGTAGTATGTAGGGTCTGAAAGAGGGAGGTAGTATGTAGGGTCTGATAGAGGGAGGTAGTATGTAGGGTCTGATAGAGGGAGGTAGTATGTAGGGTCTGATAGAGGGAGGTAGTATGTAGGGTCTGATACAGGGAGGTAGTATGTAGGGTGTGATAGAGGGAGGTAGTATGTAGGGTCTGATAGAGGGAGGTAGTATGTAGGGTCTGATAGAGGGAGGTAGTATGTAGGGTCTGATAGAGGGAGGTAGTATGTAGGGTCTGAAAGAGGGAGGTAGTATGTAGGGTCTGATAGAGGGAGGTAGTATGTAGGGTCTGATAGAGGGAGGTAGTATGTAGGGCCTGATAGAGGGAGGTAATATGTAGGGCTTGATAGAGGGAGGTAGTATGTAGGGTCTGATAGAGGGAGGTAGTATGTAGGGCTTGATAGAGGGAGGTAGTATGTAGGGTCTGATAGAGGGAGGTAGTATGTAGGGTCTGATAGAGGGAGGTAGTATATAGGGTCTGATAGAGGGAGGTAGTATGCAGGGTCTGATAGAGGGGGAGGTAGTATGTAGGGCCTGTTAGAGGGAGGTAGTATGTAGGGTCTGATAGAGGGAGGTAGTATGTAGGGTCTGATAGAGGGAGGTAGTATGTAGGACCTGATAGAGGGAGGTAGTATGTAGGGTCTGATAGAGGGAGGTAGTATGTAGTCCCCGATAGAGGGAGGTAGTATGTAGGGTCTGATAGAGGGAGGTAGTATGTAGGGTCTGATAGAGGGAGGTAGTATGTGGGGTCGGATAGAGGGAGGTAGTATGTAGGGTCTGATAGAGGGAGATAGTATGTAGGGTCTGATAGAGGGAGGTAGTATGTAGGGCCTGATAGAGGGAGGTAGTATGTAGGGCCTGATAGAGGGAGGTAGTATGTAGGGTCTGATAGAGGGAGGTAGTATGTAGGGTCTGATAGAGGGAGGTAGTATGTAGGGTCTGATAGAGGGAGGTAGTATGTAGGGTCTGATTGAGGGAGGTAGTATGTAGGGTCTGATAGAGGGAGGTAGTATGTAGGGTCTGATTGAGGGAGGTAGTATGTAGGGTCTGATTGAGGGAGGTAGTATGTAGGGTCTGATAGAGGGAGGTAGTATGTAGGGTCTGATAGAGGGAGGTAGTATGTAGGGTCTGATAGAGGGAGGTAGTATGTAGGGTCTGATAGAGGGAGGTAGTATGTAGGGTCTGATAGAGGGAGGTAGTATGTAGGGTCTGATAGAGGGAGGTAGTATGTAGGGTCTGAAAGAGGGAGGTAGTATGTAGGGTCTGATAGAGGGAGGTAGTATGTAGGGTCTGATAGAGGGAGGTAGTATGTAGGGTCTGATAGAGGGAGGTAGTATGTAGGGTCTGATACAGGGAGGTAGTATGTAGGGTCTGATAGAGGGAGGTAGTATGTAGGGTCTGATAGAGGGAGGTAGTATGTAGGGTCTGATAGAGGGAGGTAGTATGTAGGGTCTGATAGAGAGAAGTAGTATGTAGGGCTTGAGAGAGGTAGTATGTAGGGTCTGAGAGAGGTAGTATGTAGGGTCTGATAGAGGGAGGTAGTATGTAGGGCCTGAGAGAGATAGTATGTAGGGTCTGATAGAGGTAGTATGTAGTCCCCGATAGAGGGAGGTAGTATGTAGGGTCTGATAGAGGGAGGTAGTATGTAGGGCCTGATAGAGGGAGGTAGTATGTAGGGTCTGATAGAGGGAGGAAGTATGTAGTCCCCGATAGAGGGAGGTAGTATGTAGGGTCTGATAGAGGGAGGTAGTATGTAGGGTCTGATAGAGGGAGGTAGTATGTAGGGTCTGATAGAGGGAGGTAGTATGTAGGGTCTGATAGAGGGAGGTAGTATGTAGGGTCTGATAGAGGGAGGTAGTATGTAGGGTCTGAAAGAGGGAGGTAGTATGTAGGGTCTGATAGAGGGAGGTAGTATGTAGGGTCTGATAGAGGGAGGTAGTATGTAGGGTCTGATAGAGGGAGGTAGTATGTAGGGTCTGATAGAGGGAGGTAGTATGTAGGGTCTGATTGAGGGAGGTAGTATGTAGGGCCTGATAGAGGGAGGTAGTATGTAGGGTCTGATAGAGGGAGGTAGTATCTAGGGTCTGATAGAGGAGGTAGTATGTAGGGTCTGATAGAGGGAGGTAGTATGTAGGGTCTGATACAGGGAGGTAGTATGTAGGGTCTGATAGAGGGAGGTAGTATGTAGGGTCTGATAGAGGAGGTAGTATGTAGGGTCTGATAGAGGGAGGTAGTATGTAGGGTCTGATACAGGGAGGTAGTATGTAGGGTCTGATAGAGGGAGGTAGTATGTAGGGTCTGATAGAGGGAGGTAGTATGTAGGGTCTGATAGAGGGAGGTAGTATGTAGGGTCTGATAGAGAGAAGTAGTATGTAGGGCTTGAGAGAGGTAGTATGTAGGGTCTGAGAGAGGTAGTATGTAGGGTCTGATAGAGGGAGGTAGTATGTAGGGCCTGAGAGAGATAGTATGTAGGGTCTGATAGAGGTAGTATGTAGTCCCCGATAGAGGGAGGTAGTATGTAGGGTCTGATAGAGGGAGGTAGTATGTAGGGCCTGATAGAGGGAGGTAGTATGTAGGGTCTGATAGAGGGAGGAAGTATGTAGTCCCCGATAGAGGGAGGTAGTATGTAGGGTCTGATAGAGGGAGGTAGTATGTAGGGTCTGATAGAGGGAGGTAGTATGTAGGGTCTGATAGAGGGAGGTAGTATGTAGGGTCTGATAGAGGGAGGTAGTATGTAGGGTCTGATAGAGGGAGGTAGTATGTAGGGTCTGAAAGAGGGAGGTAGTATGTAGGGTCTGATAGAGGGAGGTAGTATGTAGGGTCTGATAGAGGGAGGTAGTATGTAGGGTCTGATAGAGGGAGGTAGTATGTAGGGTCTGATAGAGGGAGGTAGTATGTAGGGTCTGATTGAGGGAGGTAGTATGTAGGGCCTGATAGAGGGAGGTAGTATGTAGGGTCTGATAGAGGGAGGTAGTATCTAGGGTCTGATAGAGGGAGGTAGTATGTAGGGTCTGATAGAGGGAGGTAGTATGTAGGGTCTGATACAGGGAGGTAGTATGTAGGGTCTGATAGAGGGAGGTAGTATGTAGGGTCTGATAGAGAGAGGTAGTATGTAGGGCTTGAGAGAGGTAGTATGTAGGGTCTGAGAGAGGTAGTATGTAGGGTCTGATAGAGGGAGGTAGTATCTAGGGTCTGATAGAAGGAGGTAGTATGTATGGTCTGATTGAGGGAGGTAGTATGTAGGGTCTGATAGAGGGAGGTAGTATCTAGGGTCTGATAGAGGGAGGTAGTATGTAGGGTCTGATAGAGGGAGGTAGTATGTAGGGTCTGATAGAGGAGGTAGTATGTAGGGTCTGATAGAGGGAGGTAGTATGTAGGGTCTGATAGAGGGAGGTAGTATGTAGGGTCTGATAGAGGGAGGTAGTATGTAGGGTCTGATAGAGGGAGGTAGTATGTAGGGTCTGATAGAGGGAGGTAGTATGTAGGGTCTGATAGAGGGAGGTAGTATGTAGGGTCTGATAGAGGGAGGTAGTATGTAGGGTCTGATAGAGGGAGGTAGTATGTAGGGTCTGATAGAGGGAGGTAGTATGTAGGGTCTGATAGAGGGAGGTAGTATCTAGGGTCTGATAGAGGGAGGTAGTATGTAGGGTCTGATAGAGGGAGGTAGTATGTAGGGTCTGATAGAGGGAGGTAGTATGTAGGGTCTGATAGAGGGAGGTAGTATGTAGGGTCAGATAGAGGGAGGTAGTATGTAGGGTCTGATAGAGGGAGGTAGTATGTAGAGCCTGAGAGAGATAGTATGTAGGGTCTGATAGAGGGCGGTAGTATGTAGGGTCTGATAGAGGGCGGTAGTATGTATCACTTCAATATAAGCCACGTTTCAGACGCTTTTGAGTTTTACAGGCCAACCAGGAAGGAATGTCTGGAGACGTGTAGATAAAATGCTTGGGCTGTGGACACTAAGATAAGAGGAAACCGCACACACACACACACACACACACACACACACACACACACACACACAGATGCTGTTATTAGGGAGACCAACAGTTTTTACGATCCTCTGCATCACAAAGGACTTCACATGGACCAACAGCGTCTCTATTTCTGGATGAAGAGAATCAGGTCCTGTTCAGATAGTACCGCTGCACCATTTAGAGTGACCTCGACCGGTTGCGTCACGGCCTGTTATAGGAACTGTTCCGTCCTCGACCACAAGGCCCTGTGAAGTATGTCACTGGGGCCGTGTTTCCACCAAGCCAGGACAAAATGGTGTCTGAGGAAGTCAGGTAGCATCATCAAGCTTTTCTCTCCCTTACCGTCGAAGCATGAGGTCTGATACCAACACCTCTCCTCCTCCTCCTCTAACCCTCCATCTCTCCTCCTCCTCCTCCTCCTCCTCCACCTCTAACACTCCATCTCTCCTCCTCCTCCTCCTCCTCCTCCTCTAACCCTCCATCTCTCCTCCTCCTCCTCTAACACTCCATCTCTCCTCCTCCTCCTCCTCCTCCTCCTCTAACCCTCCATCTCTCCTCCTCCTCCTCTAACCCTCCATCTATACTCCTCCTCCTCTAACCCTCCTCCTCCTCCTCCTCTAACCCTCCATCTTCCTCCTCCTCCTCCTCCTCCTCTAACCCTCCATCTCCCTTCCTCATCCTCTAACACTCCATCTCTCCTCCTCCTCCTCTAACCCTCCTCCTCCTCCTCCCCTAACCCTCCATCTCTCCTCCTCCTCCTCTAACCCTCCATCTCTCCTCCTCCCCTCTAACCCTCCATCTCTCCTCCTCCTCCTCTAACCCTCCATCTCTCCTCCTCCTCCTCTAACCCTCCACCTCTCCTCCTCCTCCTCTAACACTCCATCTCTCCTCCTCCTCCTCCTCTTCCTCTAACCCTCCTCCTCCTCCTCCTCCTCCTCCTCCTCCTCCTCCTCCTCCTCCTCCTCCTCCTCTAACCCTCCATCTCTCCTCCTCCTCCTCTAACCCTCCATCTATACTCCTCCTCCTCTAACCCTCCATATCTACTCCTCCTCCTCCTCCTCTAACCCTCCTCCTCCTCCTCTAACCCTCCATCTCTCCCCTCCTCCTCTAACACTCAATCTCTCCTCCTCCTCCTCTAACCCTCCTCCTCCTCTTCCTCTAACCCTCCTCCTCCTCCTCTAACCCTCCATCTCTCCCCCTCCTCCTCTAACACTCCATCTCTCCTCCTCCTCCTCTAACCCTCCTCCTCCTCTTCCTCTAACCCTCCTCCTCCTCCTCCTCTAACACTCCATCTCTCCTCCTCCTCCTCCTCCTCCTCCTCCTCTAACACTCCATCTCTCCTCCTCCTCCTCCTCCTCTAACCCTCCATCTCTCCTCCTCCTCCTCTAACCCTCCTCCTCCTCCTCCTCCTCCTCCTCCTCCTCCTCCTCCCTCCTCCTCCTCCTCTAACCCTCCTCCTCCTCCTCCTCTAACCCCCATCTCTCCTCCTCCTCCTCTAACCCTCCTCCTCCTCCTCCTCCTCCTCCTCCTCTAACCCTCCTCCTCCTCCTCCTCTAACCATCTCTCCTGCTCCCCCTCTAACCCTCCTCCTCCTCCTCCTCCTCCTACTCCTCCATCTCTCCTCCTCCTCCTCCAACCCTCCTCCTCCTCCTCTAACCCTCCATCTCTCCTCCTCCTCCTCTAACCCTCCATCTCTCCTCCTCCTCCTCCTCCTCCTCCTCCTCCTCCTCCTCCTCCTCTAACCCTCAATCTCTCCTCCTCCTCCTCTAACCCTCCATCTCTCCTCCTCCTCCTCCTCTCCTCTAACCCTCCATCTCTCCTCCTCCCCCTCTAACCCTCCACCTCTCCTCCTCCTCCTCTAACCCTCCATCTCTCCTCCTCCTCCTCTAACCCTCCATCTCTCCTCCTCCTCCTCCCCCACTCCTCCTCCTCCTCCTCCTCTCACCCTCCTCTCCTCCTCCTCCTCTAACCCTCCATCTCTCCTCCTCCTCCTCCTCCTCCTCCTCCTCCTCCTCCTCTAACCCTCCATCTCTCCTCCTCCTCTAACCCTCCATCTCTCCCCCTCCTCCTCTAACCCTCAATCTCTCCTCCTCCTCCTCTAACCCTCCATCTCTCTTCCTCCTCCTCTAACCCTCCACCTCTCCTCCTCCTCCTCTAACCCTCCATCTCTCCTCCTCCTCCTCTAACCCTCCATCTCTCCTCCTCCTCCTCCTCCTCCTCCTCCTCCTCCTCCTCCTCCTCCTCCTCCTCCTCCTCTAACCCTCCATCTCTCCTCCTCCTCCTCTAACCCTCCATCTCTCCTCCTCCTCCTCCTCCTCCCCCTCCTCCTCCTCCTCCTCTAACCCTCCATCTCTCCTCCTCCTCTAACCCTCCATCTCTCCCCCTCCTCCTCTAACCCTCAATCTCTCCTCCTCCTCCTCTAACCCTCCATCTCTCCTCCTCCTCTAACCCTCCATCTCTCCCCCTCCTCCTCTAACCCTCAATCTCTCCTCCTCCTCCTCTAACCCTCCATCTCTCCTCCTCCTCTAACCCTCCATCTCTCCCCCTCCTCCTCTAACCCTCCATCTCTCCTCCTCCTCTAACCCTCCATCTCTCCTCCTCCTCTAACCCTCCATCTCTCCTCCTCCTCCCTCCTCCTCCTCCTCCTCCTCCTCCTCCTCCTCCTCCTCCTCCTCCTCCTCTAACCCTCCATCTCTCCTCCTCCTCTAACCCTCCATCTCTCCCCCTCCTCCTCTAACCCTCAATCTCTCCTCCTCCTCCTCTAACCCTCCATCTCTCTTCCTCCTCCTCTAACCCTCCACCTCTCCTCCTCCTCCTCTAACCCTCCTCCTCCTCTAACCCTCCATCTCTCTTCCTCCTCCTCTAACACTCCATCTCTCCTCCTCCTCCTCTAACCCTCCATCTCTCCTCCTCCTCCTCCTCCTCCTCCTCCTCCTCCTCCTCCTCCTCGAACCCTCCTCCTCCTCTAACCCTCCATCTCTCCTCCTCCTCCTCTAACCCTCCATCTCTCCTCCTCCTCCTCTAACCCTCCATCTCTCCTCCTCCTCCTCCCCCTCTAACCCTCCATCTCTCCTCCTCCTCCTCTAACCCTCCATCTCTCCTCCTCCTCCTCTAACCCTCCATCTCTCCTCCTCCTCTAACCCTCCATCTCTCCTCCTCCTCCTCTAACCCTCCATCTCTCCTCCTCCTCCTCCCTAACCCTCCACCTCTCCTCCTCCTCCTCTAACCCTCCACCTCTCCTCCTCCTCCTCTAACCCTCCATCTCTCCTCCTCCTCCTCCTCCTCCTCTAACCCTCCATCTCTCCTCCTCCTCTAACTCTCCATCTCTCCTCCTCCTCCTCTAACCCTCCATCTCTCCTCCTCTTCCTCTAACCCTCCATCTCTCCTCCTCTTCCTCTAACCCTTCATCTCTCCTCCTCCTCCTCTAACCCTCCATCTCTCCTCCTCCTCCTCTAACCCTCCATCTCTCCTCCTCCTCCTCTAACCCTTCCCCTCCCCTCCCTCCCTCCCTCCCTCCCTCCCTCCCTCCCTCCCTCCCTCCCTCCCTCCCTCCCTCCCTCCCTCCCTCCCTCCCTCCCTCCCTCCCTCCCTCCCTCCCTCCCAAAGTTAAACAACATATATCAGGAGGGTGGTGGTCATTGTGATATACAGCCAGCACTGCAGCCCATCCCTGACAAACACACAGGCGCACGCACCCAGAGGCTCACACACACTCAGAGGCATGCACGCACACACACACCCCTCTCTAAGACAAATAGTGGTCTATCTGTGGGAACGGCAGCCACTGACATCATTATTTTTCTAGTGAGATAAGAGGGCCGTGGCTGGAGGTGGCCTGCGTGTGTCGGCCGCACTGACTGATGCATCAACACCAGAGGAGTGTGTCTAGTCAGTCAGACAGACAGACAGACAGACAGACAGACAGACAGACAGACAGACAGACAGACAGACAGACAGACAGACAGACAGACAGTGATGTGGAAGTCGTCTGTCTCTGTCAGAGAGAGAGGGACTCAAAGACAGAGGGAAGGAGAGCAAGACAGAAGGAGAGAGAGAGAAGGAGAGTGAGAGAAGAAAAAAGGAGAGAAGTGGAGAGGAGGGAAGCATAGATAAATGAAAGGAGAGAGAGAGAGGAGGATAGAGGGAGATACGGAGAGAGTGATGGAAGGAGAGAAATAGAGAGGGAGGGAAGGAAGGAGAGCGAGAGGGAAGGAGAGAGGGAGCAAAGGAGCAAGGGAGAGAAGGGAGGGAGGGAGGAGAGAGGGAGGGAGGGAAGGAATGAGAGAGAGAGGGAGGGAGAGAGAGGGAGGGAAGGAGAGCAAGGGAGAGGGAAGGAGAGAGGGAGAGAGAGAAGAAGAGAGAGGGAAGGAGAGAGGGAGGGAAGGAGAGAGAGTGAGGGAGAGGAGAGAGGGAGGGGAAGGAGAGAGAGGTTGAGGGAAAGGAGAGAGGGAGAGGAGAGAGAGGGAGGGAAGGAAGGAGAGAGAGGGAGAGGGAAAGGAGAGAGCGAGAGGAGAGAGGGAGAGGGAAAGGAGAGAGGGAGAGAAGGAGAGAGAGGGAGAGGGAAGGGGGAGAGGGGAGAGGAGAGGAGAGGGAAAGGAGAGAGGGAGAGGGAAGGAGAGAGGGAGAGGGAAGGAGAGAGGGAGAGGGAAGGAGAGAGGGAGAGAAGGAGAGAGAGGGAGAGGGAAGGAGAGAGAGGGAGAGGGAAGGAGAGGAGGAGAGGAGAGGGAGAGGGAAGGAGAGAGGGAAGGAGAGAGGGAGAGGGAAAGGAGAGAGGGAGAGGGAAGGAGAAAGGGAGAGGGAACGAGAGAGAGGGAGAGGGAAGGAGAGAGTGGAAGAGGGAAGGAGAGAGGGAGAGGGAAGAAGAGAGAGGGAGAGGGGAGGAGAGAGGGAGAGAAGGAATAAGAGATGGAATTTGCTGACCGACCATCACACCATCCACCTTCTCTGAAGAGCACTTAACCTTACTGAGGACGCATCATCACCCCATTACCCTCATCTCATCCCCCTCTTTAGATAACAAACCAGCTGTCACCACCTGAGCCCATCGGCCCTCATCTCAAATCAAATCAATTCAAATGTTATTGGTCACATACACATAGTTAGCAGATGTTAATGTGAGTGTAAAGAAATGCTTGTGCTTCTAGTTCCGACAGTGCAGTAACATCTAACATGTAATATCTAACATTTCCCAACAACTGCCTAATATACACATGTAAAGGGGTGAATGAGAATATGTATATATACATGGATGAGTGATGACCGAACGGCATAGGCAAGATGCAGTAGATGGTATAGAGTACACTATATACGTATGAGATGAGTAATGTAGGGTTATGTAAACATTATATAAAGTGGCATTGTTTAAAGTGACGACCATTTATTATAGTGACCAGTATTTTGGTCTCAATGTAGGCAGCTCTGAGGTAGTGATCGCAGTTTAACAGTCTGATGGCCTTGAGATAGAAGCTGTTTTTCGGTCTCTCGGTCCCCTCGCTTTGATGCACCTGTACTGACCTCGCCTTCTGGATGGTAGCGGGGTGAACAGGCAGTGGCTCGGGTGGTTGATGTCCTTGATGATCTTTATGGCCTTCCTGTGACATCGGGTGGTGTAGGTTTCATGAAGGGCAGGTAGGTTGCCCCCGGTGATGCGTTGTGCAGACCTCACTACCCTCTGGAGAGCCTTACGGTTGAGGGCGGAGCAGTTGCCGTACCAGGCTGTGATACAGCACGCCAGGATGCTCTCGATTGTGCATCTGTAGAAGTTTGTCAGGGTTTTGGGTGACAAGCCAAATTTCTTCAGCCTCCTGTGTGGGTTTCAGTTTGTCCTTGATTTGTACGCCGAGGAACTTAAAACTTAAAACTTTCCACCTTCTCCATTGGAGGCGTGCATGGCCACACAGCCGTGGGTGAACAGGGAGTACAGGAGAGGGCTGAGAACGCACCCTTGTGGGGCCCCTGTGTTGAGGGTCAGCAAAGTGGAGATGTTGTTTCCTACCTTCACCACCTGGGGGGCGGCCCGTCAGAAAGTCCAGGGCCCATTTGCACAGGGGGGGGGTCGAGACCCAGGTGTTTGGAGGGTACTATGGTGTTGAATGCTGAGCTGTAGTCAATGAACAGCATTCTTACAAAGGTATTCCTCTTGTCCAGATGGGTTAGGGCAGTGTACAGTGCGATGGCAATTGCGTCATCTGTAGACCTGTTGGGGCGGTATGCAAACTGAAGTTTGTGTAAGGTTTCAGGTAGAGGTGATATGGTCCTTAACTATGATCCTCAAAGCACTTCATGATGACAGAAGTGAGTGGTGCGTTATTGTCATTTAGTTCAGTTATATTTGCCTTCTTGGATACAGGAACAATGGTGGCCATCTTGAAGCATGTGGAGAGCAGACTGGGATATGGAGAGATTGAATATGTCCGTAAACACTCCAGCCAGCTGGTCTGCACATGCTCTGAGGACGCGGCTGGGGATGCCGTCTGGGCCGTCAGCCTTGTGAGGGTTAACACGCTTAAATGTTTTACTCACGTCGGCCACGGAGAAGGAGAGGTGGTGCAGTCCTTGTTCTCTCCTCCTCCTCTAACCCTCCATCTCTCCTCCTCCATTGCCACAACGGTGGCAATGTATTATCCTCAAAGCGGTCAAAGAAGGTGTTTCGTTTGTCTGGAAGAGTGACGTCCGTGACGTGACTGGTTTTCTTATTGTAGTCCGTGATCGTCTGTAGACCTTCCTTTAGACCACATATGTCTCGTGTCTGGGCCGTTGAATTGTGACTCCACTTTGTCCCTGTACCAGCATTTAGCTTGTCTGATTGCCTCACGGAGGGAATAACTACACTGTTTATATTCAGCCATATGACCTCTCTCTCTTTACCTCTCTTTCGTTGTTTTAAATTTTGAGCGAAGGTTTTAATAGTCACAGTGGGAACCACAACTCCAATGCACTTCCTTATAAACTTTCTCACCGAGTTTCAAAGAAGGTGTTTAGTTTGTCTGGAAGAGTGACGTCTTATAGATGTTGAGGCTGACTGGAACAACCATTTTGAAGCGTTGGTTCTGAGTCACCTGTTTGTTTCCTATAAACATCTTTAGACAACAATCCAGCTTTCACCTCCATCCGGGCCCATCGGCCTTTCGTCTCATCTCATCCCCCCCTCTTCTCCTCCACAGCCACATTTCAGCCACACTAGTGATACTTCACACGTTCATTCATTCATCTGCCTGCTCGCTCGCTGCTCAGTTCAAAGCCTTGGCAGACCAAACTAGGCAAACAGCAGAGGAATGTGTCATGGTCCAGGGATTCACCATCAGGCTGAGCTTCTGACACACCAACATACAGGGCCTCCACATTCCTTATAAGCCCTGGGCAAAAGTAGTGCACTAAATAGGGAACAGGTTGCCATTTGGGAATGGGACAAACGTCCCTGGTCATTTGTCCTGGCCTGGACGGCTCTAATGGTCTCCCTGATGGAGCTTCACTTCCTTCAGCTGCTTATCCAAATGTGGGATTGCTCCCCTGGGAGCAACTATTGGCCTGTGGGAGGGAGGGAAGGAGGGAGGGAGGGATATGGTTGGAGGGAGGGAAGGATGGAGAGAGAAAGACAGAGAGAGGGGGATGGATGGAGAGAGAGAGACAGAGAGAGGGGGATGGATGGAGAGAGAGAGAGAGACAGAGAAAGGGGGATGGATGGAGAGAGAGAGACAGAGAGAGGGGGATGGATGGAGAGAGAGAGAGACAGAGAAAGGGGGATGGATGGAGAGAGAGAGAGAGATGGATCGATGGCTCAGTGGTTCAGATGGATCGGACCCCCCAACTCCCAGTTTTCCATCAACACAAATTACCAATCTTTCTCTCCCTTCATCCCCATCGAGACAGCGAGGGGATTGATTAAGATCAAGCCTCTGCAGACCATCTCCTAACATCATCAGTCAGTCATCGAAGACCTTCAGACCCCAGGGAGGTCCTACTGAAGATACAGACCACCAGAGAGAGAGAATATACATAGACAGAAGAGACATAAAGGGAGAGAGAGAGAGAGAGAGAAGAGAGAGGAGGAGAGAGAAATAGAGAGGAGAGGGGGAGAGAGAGAGAGAGAGAGAGAGAGAAGACATAGGGAGAGAGAGGGAGAGAGAAATAGAGAGGAGAGAGAGAGAGAGAGGAGAGAGAGAGAGAGAGAGAGAGAGAGAGAGAGAGAGAGAGAGAGAGAGAGAGAGAGAGAGAGAGAGAGAGAGAGAGAGAGAGAGAGAGAGAGAGAGAGAGAGAGAGAGAGAGAGAGAGAGAGAGAGAGAGAGAGAGAGAGAGACAGAGAGACAGAGACACAGAGAGAGAGAGAGAGAGAGAGAAGACAGGGAGAGAGAGGGAGAGAGAAATAGAGAGGAGAGAGAGAGAGAGAGGAGAGAGAGAGAGAGAGAGAGAGAGAGAGAGAGAGAGAGAGAGAGAGAGAGAGAGAGAGAGAGAGAGAGAGAGAGAGAGAGAGAGACAGAGAGAGAGACAGAGAGAGAGAGAGAGAGAGAGGAGAGAGAGAGAGAGAGGGAGAGAGAGCCCAGCCCTTGACCAGTTGCACCACTGCCAACCTACCTCTGCCCAGCCCATCTCCTTTCAGCCTCTGCCAAGCGAATCACCAGCAGGCTAACACATCTCTCCTTTGATCTCTCTCTGTCATGTGTTTGTTCTGCTAACCTCCTAGCTGGGAGAAGAGGAGGAGAGGAGACGCATGGTTGAATCTTCCATTACCGTCTGAGGAGATTCCTTCCGTCCTCTTTGGCAGAACATTAAACCAGACTGAAGCAGGAGACCATCACACACACCCTGCAGGTGCACACACACAGACAACACAGACAACACAGACACACACACGCACGCACGCACGCACGCACGCACGCATGCACGCATGCACGCACGCACACACACACACACACACACACACACACACACACACACACACACACAAACAGACACACACAAACAGACACACACACACACACACACACACACACACACACACACACACACACACACACACACACACACACACACACACACACACACACACACACACACACACACACACACACACACACACACACACACACACACACACACAGACCCAACAGTGTAGTTTTCACCAGCTCCGCAGTCCTTCCCTCAGAAGAAACTCTGACTGATCTACACACAGTCAGCTGTTACTACACACCAACTCACCATACAGACCAATCAGCTGTAACTACACTGTGACACACCAACTCACCATACAGACCAATCAGCTGTAACTACACACCAACTCACCATACAGACCAATCAGCTGTCACTACATTGTGACAGACCAACTCACAATACAGACCAATCAGCTGTAAAGACTTGTTATGAGTGAAGTCCTGCAGGGCAGCTATTGGGCCAAGGAGAGTAAGGACAGTGGAGAGAGGAGAGAGGAGAGAGGAGAGAGGAGAGAGGAGAGAGGAGAGAGGAGAGATGAGAGTGGAGAGAAGAGAAGAGAGGGGGGAGAGGAGAGAGGAGAGGGGAGAGATGAGAGTGGAGAGTGAAGAGAAGAGAAGAGAGGGGAGAGGGGAGAGGGGAGAGTGGAGAGTGAAGGGAAGAGAAGGGAGAGAGGAGAGGAGAGGGGAGAGAGGAGAGTGGAGAGTGAAGAGAAGAGAGGGGAGAGAGGAGAGGGGAGAGAGGAGAGGGGAGAGTGGAGAGTGAAGGAGAAGAGAAGGGAGAGTGGAGAGGAGAGGGGAGAGAGGAGAGTGGAGAGTGAAGAGAAGAGAAGAGAGGGGAGAGAGGAGAGGGGAGAGTGGAGAGTGAAGGGAAGAGAGGGGAGAGAGGAGAGGAGAGGGGAGAGAGGAGAGGAGAGGGGAGAGAAGAGAAGGAGAGGAGAGAGGGGAGAGAGGAGAGAGGAGAGAAGAGAGGGGAGAGTGGAGGGAAAAGAGGGGAGAGAGGAGAGAGGAGAGAGGAGAGAAGAGAAGAGAGGGGAGAGTGAAGGGAAGAGAAGAGAGGAGAGAGGGGAGAGTGGAGAGGGAAGAGAAGAGAGGAGTGGAGAGAGGAGAAAAGAGAAGAGAGGGGAGAGAGGAGAAAAGAGAAGAGAGGGGAGAGAGGAGAAAAGAGAAGAGAGGGGAGAGAGGAGAGGGAAGAGAAGAGAGGGGAGAGAGGAGAGATGAAACTAGAAGATGGACGGTAGTGTGGATGATCTAAGGGATGCCTAGTAGACTAAACAATGAGCTCAAACAGCACTCTAGTACAGGACCCTCCTGAGAGCTATAGGCTGCTGTCACTGGAGCTCTGAGGGAGGGAGACGGGGAGACAGATAGAGGGTAAAACGAGATAAAGAGGAGGAGAGAGGGGGAGATGAAGAAAAAGAGATGGAAAAGGACAAAGAGGAGAGGAAGGCTGTCTCTGTGTACCCTCTCTGTCTCTGTGTACCCTCTCTTTTCTCTCTGTCTCTGTGTACCCTCTCTTCTCTCTCTGTATCTGTGTACCCTCTCTTCTCTCTCTGTCTCTGTGTACCCTCTCTGTCTCTGTGTACCCTCTCTTCTCTCTCTGTTTCTGTGTACCCTTTCTTCTCTCTCTGTCTCTGTGTACCCTCTCTTCTCTCTCTGTCTCTGTGTACCCTCTCTTCTCTCTCTGTCTCTGTGATCCCTCTCTTCTCTCTCTGTCTCTGTGTACCCTTTCTTCCCTCTATGTCTCTGTGTACCCTCTCTTCCCTCTCTGTCTCTGTGTACCCTATCTGTCTCTGTGTACCCTCTCTTCTCTCTCTGTCTCTGTGTACCCTCTCTTCTCTCTCTGTATCTGTGTACCCTCTCTTCTCTCTCTGTGTACCCTCTCTGTGTACCCTCTCTTTTCTCTCTGTCTCTGTGTACCCTCTCTGTATCTGTGTACCCTCTCTTCTCTCTCTGTATCTGTGTACCCTCTCTGTCTCTGTGTACCCTCTCTTCTCTCTCTGTCTCTGTGTACCCTCTCTGTATCTGTGTACCCTCTCTTCTCTCTCTGTATCTGTGTACCCTCTCTTCTCTCTCTGTATCTGTGTACCCTCTCTGTCTCTGTGTACCCTCTCTTCTCTCTCTGTCTCTGTGTACCCTTTCTTCCCTCTATGTCTCTGTGTACCCTCTCTTCTCTCTCTGTATCTGTGTACCCTCTCTTCTCTCTCTGTCTCTGTGTACCCTCTCTTCTCTCTCTGTCTCTGTGTACCCTCTCTTCTCTCTCTGTATCTGTGTACCCTCTCCTCTCTCTCTGTCTCTGTGTACCCTCTCTGTCTCTGTGTACCCTCTCCTCTCTCTCGGTCTCTGTGTACCCTCTCCTCTCTCTCTGTCTCTGTGTACCCTCTCTTCTCTCTCTGTCTCTGTGTACCCTCTCTGTATCTGTGTACCCTCTCTTCTCTCTCTGTCTCTGTGTACCCTATCTGTCTCTGTGTACCCTCTCTTCTCTCTCTGTCTCTGTGTACCCTCTCTGTCTCTGTGTACCGTCTCCTCTCTCTCGGTCTCTGTGTACCCTCTCCTCTCTCTCTGTCTCTGTGTACCCTCTCTTCTCTCTCTGTCTCTGTGTACCCTCTCTGTCTCTGTGTACCCTCTCTTCTCTCTCTGTCTCTGTGTACCCTCTCTGTATCTGTGTACCCTCTCTTCTCTCTCTGTCTCTGTGTACCCTCTCTTCTCTCTCTGTCTCTGTGTACCCTCTCTTCTCTCTCTGTCTCTGTGTACCCTCTCTTCCCTCTCTGCCTCTCTCTCTGCCTCTCTCTCTCTGCCTCTCTCTCTCTCTTTCTGCCTCTCTCTCTCTGCCTCTCTCTCTGCCTCTCTCTCTCTTTCTCTCTCTCTACCACCCCTCTCTCTTTCTACCCCTCATCTCTCTCTCTACCCCCCCTCTATCTCTCTACCCCCTCTCTCTCTCTCTACCCCCCTCTCTCTCTCTACCCCCTTCTCTCTCTCTCTACCCCCTCTCCCTCTCTACCCCCCTCTCTCTCTCTCCACCCCCCCCTCTCTACCCCCCCTCTCTCTCTATCCTTCATTCTGTTCTGGGCACATCAAAGTCCTGGAGAAGCTCACAGGCACATTCCACAGCTGCTCATGAGAGTCTGCAACACAGCACTGTGTGTGTGTGTGTGTGTGTGTGTGTGTGTGTGTGTGTGTGTGTGTGTGTGTGTGTGTGTGTGTGTGTGTGCGTGTGTGTGTGTGTGTGTGTGTGTATGTGTATGTGTGTCTGTGTGGATTTTTGATTGTATTTGTCACATTCACCGAATACAACAGGTATAGATAGACCTTGTTAAGTAAAAACAATATATAATAATAAAAAATACAAATATATAATTAAATAGCAGCAGTAAAATAACAGTAGCGTGGCTATATACAGAGGTATATACCTGTATCCATCTTTCTGTAAACAGATCTTAATGAGATAGAAGGAGAGCAGGAGAGAGAGGGAGGGAGGGAGGGGGAGGGAGGGAGGGAGGGAGGGAGGGAGGGAGGGAGGGAGGGTGGGAGGGAGGGAGAAAGAGAGAGAGAAGGAGAGACGCAGGTAAGGAGAGAGAGGGAGGGAGGGAGGGAGGGAGGGAGGGGGAGGGAGGGAGGGAGGGAGGGAGGGAGGGAGGGAGGGAGGGAGAGAAAGAGAGAGAGAAGGAGAGACGCAGGTAAGGAGAGAGAGGGAGGGAGGGAGGGAGGGAGGGAGGGAGGGAGGGAGGGAGAAAGAGAGAGAGAAGGAGAGACGCAGGTAAGGAGAGAGAGAGGGAGGGAGGGAGGGAGGGAGGGAGGGAGGGAGGGAGGGAGGGAGGGGGGAGGGAGGGAGAAAGAGAGAGAGAGAGAAGGAGAGACGGAGGTAAGGAGAGAGAGGGAGGGAGGGAGGGAGGAGGGAGGGAGGGAGGGAGGGAGGGAGGGAGAAAGAGAGAGAGAAGGAGAGACGCAGGTAAGGAGAGAGAGGGGGAGGGAGGGAGGGAGGGAGGGAGGGAGGGAGGGAGGGAGGGAGGGAGGGAGAAGGAGAAGGAGAGACGGAGGTAAGGAGAGGGAGGGAGGGAGGGAGGGAGGGAGGGAGGGAGGGAGGGAGGGAGGGAGGGAGAAAGAGAGAGAGAGAGAAGGAGAGACAGAGGTAAGGAGAGAGAGGGAGGGAGGGAGGGGCGGGAGGGAGGGAGGGAGGGAGGGAGGGAGAAAGAGAGAGAGAGAGAAGGAGAGACGGAGGTAAGGAGAGAGAGGGAGGGAGGGAGGGAGGGAGGGAGGGAGGGAGGGAGGGAGGGAGGGAGGGAGAAAGAGAGAGAGAGAGAAGGAGAGACGGAGGTAAGGAGAGAGAGAGGAGGGAGGGAGGGAGGGAGGGAGGGCAGGAGGGTGGGATAGAGGGGGAAGGGAGGGAGAAAGAGAGAGAGAGAGAAGGAGAGACGGAGGTAAGGAGAGAGAGGGAGGGAGGGAGGGAGGGAGGGAGGGAGGGAGGGAGGGAGGGAGGGAGGGCAGGAGGGAGGGAGGGAGGGAGGGCAGGAGGGAGGGAGGGAGGGGGAGAGAAGGAGAGTCAGGTAGGTAAGGAGAGAGTGGGAGGGAGGGAGGGAGGGAGGGAGGGAGGGAGGGAGGGAGGGAGGGAGGGAGGGAGGGAGGGAGGGCAGGAGGGTGGGATAGAGGGGGAAGGGAGGGAGAAAGAGAGAGAGAGAGAAGGAGAGACGGAGGTAAGGAGGGAGGGAGGGAGGGAGGGAGGGAGGGAGGGAGGGAGGGAGGGAGGGAGGGAGGGAGGGAGGGAGGGAGGGAGGGAGGGAGGGAAGGAGAGTCAGGTAGGTAAGGAGAGAGTGGGGGAGGTAGAGAAAGAGAGAGGGAGAGAGGGAGGGAGGCTAGGATGGAGGGAGAGAGAGAGTGAGGGAGGCTCTCTCCATCCCCTCCCAGCCTCTCTCCCCCCAATGATGAAATATATCACAGAATCACAGAGGTGTGTCCCAAATGACAGCCTTTTCCCTAATAGTGTTTTTGACCAGGGCCCATAGAGAATAGAATGACCTTTGGGACGGAGCCTATCACAGCGCAGAGTGGAATCGCTGCATCTCTCTAAACATGTGTTACAAAGAGCTTATGGCTAAGACCCAAGTGTTATACCGACCTGAACCATTATTCATGAAGTGTCTCAGAGAGTCCTGATCTCGAATCAGGTCCCCTCGTGTCCATGTTAACGTAATCATTATGGTTTAAAAGGCCAAACTGATCTCGGATCAGCACTTCTATTCTGAGAACATGGATCCAGGTCTTACTGTAATATGGCCACACACCATGGCTTCTTTGGGTTGTCATTCCTGCTGACAGTTTATCAGGTAACTGCTGTTTTCATAAGCCTAAGAGTTCTCCTAAGCCTAAGAGTTCTCCTAAGCATAAGAGTTCTCCTAAGCATAAGAGTTCTCCTAAGCATAAGAGTTCTCCTAAGCCTAAGAGTTCTCCTAAGCCTAAGAGTTCTCATAAGCCTAAGAGTTCTCCTAAACCTAAGAGTTCTCCTAAGCATAAGAGTTCTCCTAAGCCTAAGAGTTCTCCTAAGCATAAGAGTTCTCCTAAGCATAAGAGTTCTCCTAAGCATAAGAGTTCTCCTAAGCATAAGAGTTCTCCTAAGCCTAAGAGTTCTCCTAAGCCTAAGAGTTCTCATAAGCCTAAGAGTTCTCCTAAACCTAAGAGTTCTCCTAAGCATAAGAGTTCACCTAAGCCTAAGAGTTATCCTAAGCATAAGAGTTCTCCTAAGCCTAAGAGTTCTCCTAAGCCTAAGAGTTCTCCTAAGCCTAAGAGTTCTCCTAAGTCTAAGAGTTCACCTAAGCCTAAGAGTTCTCCTAAGCCTAAGAGTTCTCCTAAGTCTAAGAGTTCACCTAAGCCTAAGAGTTCTCCTAAGCCTAAGAGTTCTCCTAAGCCTAAGAGTTCACCTAAGCCTAAGAGTTCACCTAAGTCTAAGAGTTCACCTAAGCCTAAGAGTTCTCCTAAGCCTAAGAGTTATCCTAAGCATAAGAGTTCACCTAAGCCTAAGAGTTCACCTAAGTCTAAGAGTTCTCCTAAGCCTAAGAGTTCTCCTAAGCCTAAGAGTTCTCCTAAGCCTAAGAGTTCACCTAAGTCTAAGAGTTATCTTAGTTATGTATCTATCTATGTGTGTGTGTGTGTGTGTGTGTGTGTGTGTGTGTGTGTGTGTGTGTGTGTGTGTGTGTGTGTGTGTGTGTGTGTGTGTGTGTGTGTGTGTGTGTGTCTGTGTGTGTTTGTATCTAAGTGCATGTACCCTCTACATTTAGGAGAGCATTTGAGAGTAATTTCTGAGAGTTATTATGAAATTACTCAAATCTAACTTCCTGAAACAAGGATACCATTTGAAAGGAAAAACGTTGAAGTTTTGTGGAGATGCGAAAGGAATGTAGGAAAATATAACACAATATATCTGGTACAAAGATAATACAAAGAAATAAACCAAGAAGAACGATTTCCCTAAAAATCATACTAATCAGGCTACCTGATGGGATTTTGATTAATGCACAAAATCGCCAATCAAAATAAACATGGTACCAAAGTGACCAAGTTAGTTTTTCATTCTGAATTCGAACATATTACGTATACTCACTTCACTGGGGCATAAACATAGAGAGGCTTGTGCTGCTGTCACATACACAGATCAAAGACCTAGCCTACACCTAGCCTACACCTAGCCTACACCTAGCCTACACCTAGCCTACACGGCTGACGTAGCCTACATGGCTGACCTAGCCTACTCGGCTGACCTAGCCTACACGGCTGACCTAGCCTACACCTAGTCTACTCGGCTGACCTAGCCTACACCCAGTCTACATGGCTGACCTAGCCTACACCGCTGACCTAGCCTACATGGCTGACCTAGCCTACACGGCTGACCTAGCCTACACCTAGCCTACACGGCTGACCTAGCCTACACCTAGCCTACACGGCTGACCTAGCCTACACGGCTGACCTAGCCTACACCTAGCCTACACGGCTGACCTAGCCTACATGGCTGACCTAGCCTACACCTAGCCTACACGGCTGACGTAGCCTACACCTAGCCTACACGGCTGACCTAGCCTACACCTAGCCTACACGGCTGACCTAGCCTACTCGGCTGACCTAGCCTACACCTAGCCTACTCGGCTGACCTAGCCTACACCTAACCTACATGGCTGACCTAGCCTACATGGCTGACCTAGCCTACACGGCTGACCGAGCCTACACCTAGCCTACACCTAGCCTACACGGGTGACCTAGCCTACTCAGCTGACCAAGCCTACACCGAGCCTACACGGCTGACCTAGCCTACACGGCTGACTTAGCCTACACCTAGCCTACACGGCTGACCTAGCCTACACCTAGCCTACACGGCTGACGTAGCCTACATGGCTGACCTAGCCTACTCGGCTGACCTAGCCTACACGGCTGACCTAGCCTACACCTAGCCTACTCGGCTGACCTAGCCTACACCTAGCCTACATGGCTGACCTAGCCTACATGGCTGACCTAGCCTACACCTAGCCTACACGGCTGACCTAGCCTACATGGCTGACCTAGCCTACTCGGCTGACCTAGCCTACACGACTGATCTAGCCTATATGGCTGACCTAGCCTACACCTAGCCTACACGGCTGACCTAGCCTACACCTAGCCTACTCGGCTGACCTAGCCTACACCTAGCCTACATGGCTGACCTAGCCTACATGGCTGACCTAGCCTACACCTAGCCTACACGGCTGACCTAGCCTACATGGCTGACCTAGCCTACTCGGCTGACCTAGCCTACACGACTGATCTAGCCTATATGGCTGACCTAGCCTACACCTAGCCTACACGGCTGACCGAGCCTACTCCTAGCCTACATGGCTGACCTAGCCTACACCTAGCCTGAACGGCTGACCTAGCCGACACGACTGACCTAGCCTACTCGGCTGACCTAGCCTACACGACTGACCTAGCCTATATGGCTGACCTAGCCTACACCTAGCCTACACGGCTGACCTAGCCTACACCTAGCCTACACGGCTGACCTAGCCTACTCGGCTGACCTAGCCTACACGGCTGACCTAGCCTACACGCCTGACCTAGTCTACATTTACATTTACATTTAAGTCATTTAGCAGACGCTCTTATCCAGAGCGACTTACAAATTGGTGCATTCACCTTGTGGCATCCAGTAGAATAGTCACTTTACAATAGTGCATCTAAATCTTAAAGGGGGGTGAGAAGGATTACTTATCCTATCCTAGGTATTCCTTAAAGAGGTGGGGTTTAAGGAATACCTAGGATAGGATAAGTAATCCTAGTCTACACGGCTGACCTAGCCTATACGGCTGACCTAGCCTATATGGCTGACCCAGCCTACACGGCTGACCTAGCCTACACCTAGCCTACACGGCTGACCTAGCCTACACGACTGACCTAGCCTATACGGCTGACCTAGCCTACACGGCTGACCTAGCCTACACGGCTGACCTAGCCTATACAGCTGACCTAGCCTATACGGCTGACCTCACCTATACGGCTGACCTAGCCTATACGGCTGACCTAGCTTACTTGGCTGACCTAGCTTACGCGGCTGACCTAGCTTACGCAGCTGACCTAGCCTACACGGCTGACCTAGCCTACAGGGCTGACCTAGCCTACAGGGCTGACCTAGCCTACAGGGCTGACCTAGCCTACACGGCTGACCTAGCTTACTTGGCTGACCTAGCTTACGCGGCTGACCTAGCTTACGCGGCTGACCTAGCCTACACGGCTGACCTAGCCTACAGGGCTGACCTAGCCTACAGGGCTGACCTAGCCTACAGGGCTGACCTAGCCTACACGGCTGACCTAGCCTACTCGGTTGACCTGATCACAGAATGTGACGACAGAACAGAAGCAAATTGTACAACACAGTGCGACATGTAATAATCGTAAAAAAAAAAATGAATCCGAAGTGCAGTCTGTTGTCCGGTCCCGCGCTGTGGTTGACTTTCTACATGGAGGGAGAAAGCATCAATTAGCACGTCTCATATAGTGTGAGTGAATTAGCACGTCTCATATAGTGTGAGTGAATTAGCACGTCTCATATAGTGTGAGTGAATTAGCACGTCTCATATAGTGTGAGTGAATTAGCACGTCTCATATAGTGTGAGTGAATTAGCACGTCTCATATAGTGTGAGTGAATTAGCACGTCTCATATAGTGTGAGTGAATTAGCACGTCTCATATAGTGTGAGTGAATTAGCACGTCTCATATAGTGTGAGTGAATTAGCACGTCTCATATAGTGTGAGTGAATTAGCACGTCTCATATAGTGTGAGTGAATTAGCACGTCTCATATAGTGTGAGTGAATTAGCACGTCTCATATAGTGTGAGTGAATTATTATTATTTATTATTAATTAGCACGTCTCATATAGTGTGAGTGAATTAGCACGTCTCATATAGTGTGAGTGAATTAGCACGTCTCATATAGTGTGGAAATGATGAGTCAAAATCCACTTAAATGAATTTAGACTATATACATATGGACGAGCGATGTCAGAGCGGAATGGACTAAGATACAGTAGAATAGTATAGAATAGAGTATGTACATATGAGATGAGTAATGCATAGACTAAGATACAGTAGAATAGTATAGAATACAGTATGTACATATGAGATGAGTAATGCATAGACTAAGATACAGTAGAATAGTATAGAATACAGTATATACATGGACTAAGATACAGTAGAATAGTATAGAATAGAGTATATACATGGACTAAGATACAGTAGAATAGTATAGAATAGAGTATATACATGGACTAAGATACAGTAGAATAGTATAGAATAGAGTATATACATGGACTAAGATACAGTAGAATAGTATAGAATAGAGTATATACATATGAGATGAGTAATGCATAGACTAAGATACAGTAGAATAGTATAGAATACAGTATATACATATGAGATGAGTAATGCATAGACTAAGATACAGTAGAATAGTATAGAATAGAGTATATACATGGACTAAGATACAGTAGAATAGTATAGAATAGAGTATATACATGGACTAAGATACAGTAGAATAGTATAGAATAGAGTATATACATGGACTAAGATACAGTAGAATAGTATAGAATAGAGTATATACATGGACTAAGATACAGTAGAATAGTATAGAATAGAGTATATACATGGACTAAGATACAGTAGAATAGTATAGAATAGAGTATATACATATGAGATGAGTAATGCATAGACTAAGATACAGTAGAATAGTATAGAATACAGTATCTACATAGACTAAGATACAGTAGAATAGTATAGAATAGAGTATATACATATGAGATGAGTAATGCATAGACTAAGATACAGTAGAATAGAATACAGTATATACATATGAGATGAGTAATGCATAGACTAAGATACAGTAGAATAGTATAGAATACAGTATCTACATAGACTAAGATACAGTAGAATAGAATACAGTATATACATATGAGATGAGTAATACATAGACTAAGATACAGTAGAATAGAATACAGTATATACATATGAGATGAGTAATACATAGACTAAGATACAGTAGAATAGAATACAGTATATACATATGAGATGAGTAATGCATAGACTAAGATACAGTAGAATAGTATAGTATAGAATACAGTATATACATATGAGATGAGTAATGCATAGACTAAGATACAGTAGAATAGTATAGTATAGAATACAGTATATACATATGAGATGAGTAATGCATAGACTAAGATACAGTAGAATAGTATAGTATAGAATACAGTATATACATATGAGATGAGTAATGCATAGACTAAGATACAGTAGAATAGTATAGTATAGAATACAGTATATACATATGAGATGAGTAATGCATAGACTAAGATACAGTAGAATAGTATAGAATACAGTATATACATATGAGATGAGTAATGCCAGATATATAAACATTATTAAGTCAAATCAAATCAAATCAAATTTATTTATATAGCCCTTCGTACATCAGCTGATATCTCAAAGTGCTGTACAGAAACCCAGCCTAAAACCCCCAAACAGCAAGCAATGCAGGTGTAGAAGCACCTGTGACTAAGAGACCGTAAAAACACTCTAATCGGCGTTCCAGGAGGTGTTTTTGATATGTGGCAGCACCAGCCGAGAGCCTCCCTCTTTAGTGATGTGAAAACGGAACAACTGAATGTATGCACTGTATAAGTAGATTTCACATATAAACTTTATATGTCTTAAGAATCAGAATCAAAATGGCTTCCTCAAAAAATAACATGTTCACTGTGGAAGAACGTTTATTTTGATTGGCGAAGTTCTGCATTTATCAGAGTGACATCAGGTAGCCTAATTTCAGATGTCTCCATGGAAACAGGATTATTATTAGGGAAATCATTCTTCTTCTTAAAAAAAGTATGTCAAACTATTATATTAATCTGACTACACTCAGTATCCAGAGCTAAAATAAGCGCAGATCAATCTACTCGTTGAGCTCCTAGCATTCCTCTTGGCTAGCCTACTGTAGAAATATCAATATGCTAGCTAGTGGCTCCTAGCATTCCTCTTGGCTAGCCTACTGTAGAAATATCAATATGCTAGCTAGTGGCTCCTAGCATTCCTCTTGGCTAGCCTACTGTAGACATGTCAATATGCTAGCTCGTGACTACTGTTGACAGACTGCAAAAAGACTCCTAGCATTCCTCTTGGCTAGCCTACTGTAGTCATGTCAATATGCTAGCTAGTGGCTCCTAGCATTCCTCTTGGCTAGCCTACTGTAGTCATGTCAATATGTTAGCTAGTGGCTCCTAGCATTCCTCTTGGCTAGCCTACTGTAGTCATGTCAATATGTTAGCTAGTGGCTCCTAGCATTCCTCTTGGCTAGCCTACTGTAGTCATGTCAATATGTTAGCTAGTGGCTCCTAGCATTCCTCTTGGCGAGCCTACTGTAGACATGTCAATATGCTAGCTAGTGGCTCCTAGCATTACTCTTGGCTAGCCTACTGTAGACATGTCAATATGTTAGCTAGTGACTCCTAGCATTCCTCTTGGCTAGCCTACTGTAGACATGTCAATATGCTAGCTAGTGGCTCCTAGCATTCCTCTTGGCTAGCCTACTGTAGACATGTCAATATGTTAGCTAGTGGCTCCTAGCATTCCTCTTGGCTAGCCTACTGTAGTCATGTCAATATGCTAGCTAGTGGCTCCTAGCATTCCTCTTGGCTAGCCTACTGTAGACATGTCAATATGCTAGCTAGTGACTACTGTTGACAGACTGCAAAAAGACTCCTAGCATTCTATGGAATATTTGTCTTAAAGGGGCAGCGTCCTATTTTCAAATCTTCTCAAAATGAAATGCTTTAAATAAATGTAACTAATTCAATGCAATGCCAAAGACGACAATAATGACTTACCTTGCTAAATTATATTACACAGCTGATAATAACTAATACAACCTATCAATAGCTGCACGTAGAGAGAAAGCATAAACAAATATAGGCCCTGGCATGACCTCAACTGCAATTAAGAACTACACCATGACCCGGGCCAGCAGCAATTCTGTTCGGGCCAATAGATTTCTGGCCAACTGAGAAGAGACCTTAACTCTGGACCCTTTCGTGTTTCATATGCAGCCGCAGAGTGTTGGCGGGTAGTCTATTTACTGTGCGTTGACTGAGTGTTTCATATGCAGCAGCAGAGTGTTGGCGGGTAGTCTATTTACTGTGCGTTGACTGAGTGTTTCATATGCAGCAGCAGAGTGTTGGCGGGTAGTCTATTTACTGTGCGTTGACTGAGTGTTTCATATGCAGCAGCAGAGTGTTGGCGGGTAGTCTATTTACTGTGCGTTGACTGAGTGTTTCATATGCAGCAGCAGAGTGTTGGCGGGTAGTCTATTTACTGTGCGTTGACTGAGTGTTTCATATGCAGCCGCAGAGTGTTGGCGGGTAGTCTATTTACTGTGCGTTGACTGAGTGTTTCATATGCAGCCGCAGAGTGTTGGCGGGTAGTCTATTTACTGTGCGTTGACTGAGTGTTTCATATGCAGCCGCAGAGTGTTGGTGGGTAGTTTAACCAGACTGTGACTTAAATTAAAGTCAGTGACGCGTCAGTAGTCCTACTTAATTACATTGGTAAGAGAAGCGTTCATTTGGCTCCCTAATTTGTGTACTGGTAGGCTTTTGGCGATTATCTGCAGATAAATTATGAAAACATGTGATGAAGGTTTGTGAATCCTCCTCACTCACTGCAGGAACAATAGGTAGTGCAGACCTCTGGTCCAATTGTAATGATATTTATATGGTATTTTCAGAGATATTGATCTAGTTCCTCTGATCTAATCAAAGTGTTGACAGTGGAGAAGTTAACTGCTGTTTTCTGTGTAGCAAAGTCCATGATTTAACACCTGTTTCATTCTTCAATTATACCTTTATTGCAGATAGCCGAGAAAATGGAAGCTTGAAGCTTGTGGTCCTCAGCAGATTCTTTAAAGGCCCAGTGCTGTAAAAATTATATTTTTCCTGTGCTTTGTATAATATTGTACAACAGCTGATGAAACTAACACTGTAAAAGTGTGAATAAATGTGATCAGTGTTATTTTCTGTATGTATGTTGAACAAGGAAAAAAAAAAAAAAATAATAATATATATTGTATTAGAATGTACCAGAGGCCACCAAAATGGAGACATTTTTGCAAAACAAGCTCTATCTCTCATCTCTCCTCTCCCTCACTTCCTCCTTTCCCATCCCCCTCACTCCCTCCCTCCTCTCCCATCCCCCTCATCTCTCCTCTCCCTCCTCCTCCCTCCTCCCTCCCTCCCTCCCTCCCTCCCTCCCTCCCTCCCTCCCTCCCTCCCTCCCTCCCTCCCTCCCTCCCTCCCTCCCTCCCTCCCTCCCTCCTATCCCATCACCTCCTCTCTCCCTCCCTCCCTCCGATCCCATCACCTCCTCTCTCCCTCCCTCACTCCCTCCTATCCCACCACCTCCTCGCTCCTCTCCCTCACTCCCTCCTATCCCATAACCTCCTCTCTCCTCTCCCTCACTCGCTCCTCTCCCATCCATTTTCTCTTCTTGTCCCTCCTCTCTATGTCCACTCCCTCCCGTCCTCTCACTCTCTCCTCTCCCTCTCTCCTCTCCTCCTCTTACTCACACCCTCCTTCTCACATCTCCCTCCTCTCATCTCCTCTCCTCTCATCTCCTCTTTCACCTCCTTCCTCTCCCTCTCTCCCTCACTCCCTCATTGTCTCATCTCCTCATCTCATCTCTCAACTTCCTCCTCAACTACCTCTTCCCTTCCTCCCTCCCTCACTTAATCCCTCCTCTCCTCTTCCTCTCTCCTGTGCCCATGTGTTTTGTGTTAGTCCAGCCGTAATGATGCATGACACAACCCTACACCCAAGCTCTTATTTATGTCTCCTGAGGTCTGAGACACAACATTACTGACCTGTCACACACACGCACACACACACACACACACACACACACACACACACACACACACACACACACACACACACACACACACACACACACACACACACACACACACACACACACACACACACACACACACACACACACACACGCCCAGCCCTGGAATTCTGATGACCACATTGGGGCAATGCACACACCACTTAAAAAACAAAACTACATTATACAGTTTGCAAGTGGAAGGATTTCTGCCAGATGATATGTGATGTGGGAATGTAACAGAACCAGGTGTTATGTGATGTGGGAATGTAACAGAACCAGGTGTTATGTGATGTGATGTGGGAATGTAACAGAACCAGGTGTTATGTGATGTGATGTGGGAATGTAACAGAACCAGGTGTTATGTGATGTGGGAATGTATCAGAACCAGGTGTTATGTGATGTGGGAATGTAACAGAACCAGGTGTTATGTGATGTGGGAATGTAACAGAACCAGGTGTTATGTGATGTGGGAATGTATCAGAACCAGGTGTTATGTGATGTGGGAATGTAACAGAACCAGGTGTTATGTGATGTGGGAATGTAACAGAACCAGGTGATATGTGATGTGGGGATGTATCAGAACCAGGTGTTATGTGATGTGGGAATGTAACAGAACCAGGTGTTATGTGATGTGGGAATGTAACAGAACCAGGTGTTATGTGATGTGGGAATGTAACAGAACCAGGTGTTATGTGATGTGGGAATGTAACAGAACCAGGTGTTATGTGATGTGGGAATGTATCAGAACCAGGTGTTATGTGATGTGGGAATGTAACAGAACCAGGTGATATGTGATGTGGGGATGTAACAGAACCAGGTGATATGTGATGTGGGAATGTAACAGAACCAGGTGTTATGTGATGTGGGGATGTAACAGAACCAGGTGATATGTGATGTGGGAATGTAACAGAACCAGGTGTTATGTGATGTGGGTTGGGAATGTAACAGAACCAGGTGTTATGTGATGTGGGAATGTAACAGAACCAGGTGATATGTGATGTGGGAATGTAACAGAACCAGGTGTTATGTGATGTGGGAATGTAACAGAACCAGGTGTTATGTGATGTGGGGATGTAACAGAACCAGGTGTTATGTGATGTGGGAATGTAACAGAACCAGGTGATATGTGATGTGGGTTGGGAATGTAACAGAACCAGGTGTTATGTGATGTGGGAATGTATCAGAACCAGGTGTTATGTGATGTGGGAATGTATCAGAACCAGGTGTTATGTGATGTGGGAATGTAACAGAACCAGGTGTTATGTGATGTGGGAATGTAACAGAACCAGGTGTTATGTGATGTGGGTTGGGAATGTAACAGAACCAGGGGTTATGTGATGTGGGAATGTAACAGAACCAGGTGTTATGTGATGTGGGAATGTAACAGAACCAGGTGTTATGTGATGTGGGGATGTAACAGAACCAGGTGTGATGTGATGTGGGAATGTAACAGAACCAGGTGTTATGTTATGTGATGTGGGAATGTAACAGAACCAGGTGTTATGTTATGTGATGTGGGAATGTAACAGAACCAGGTGTTATGTTATGTGATGTGGGAATGTAACAGAACCAGGTGTTATGTGATGTTGGAATGTAACAGAACCAGGTGTTATGTGATGTGGGAATGTAACAGAACCAGGTGTTATGTTATGTGATGTGGGAATGTAACAGAACCAGGTGTTATGTGATGTTGGAATGTATCAGAACCAGGTGTTATGTGATGTGGGAATGTAACAGAACCAGGTGTTATGTGATGTGGGAATGTAACAGAACCAGGTGTTATGTGATGTGGGGATGTAACAGAACCAGGTGTTATGTGATGTGGGAATGTAACAGAACCAGGTGTTATGTGATGTGGGAATGTATCAGAACCAGGTGTTATGTTATGTGATGTGGGAATGTAACAGAACCAGGTGTTATGTGATGTGGGAATGTAACAGAACCAGGTGTGATGTGATGTGGGAATGTAACAGAACCAGGTGTTATGTGATGTGGGAATGTAACAGAACCAGGTGTTATGTGATGTGGGGATGTAACAGAACCAGTTGTTATGTGATGTGGGAATGTATCAGAACCAGGTGTTATGTGATGTGGGTTGGGAATGTAACAGAACCAGGTGTTATGTGATGTGGGAATGTATCAGAACCAGGTGTGATGTGATGTGGGAATGTATCAGAACCAGGTGTTATGTGATGTGGGAATGTAACAGAACCAGGTGTTATGTGATGTGGGAATGTATCAGAACCAGGTGTTATGTGATGTGGGTTGGGAATGTAACAGAACCAGGTGTTATGTGATGTGGGTTGGGAATGTAACAGAACCAGGTGTTATGTGATGTGGGTTGGGAATGTATCAGAACCAGGTGTTATGTGATGTGGGAATGTATCAGAACCAGGTGTTATGTGATGTGGGAATGTAACAGAACCAGGTGTTATGTGATGTGGGAATGTAACAGAACCAGGTGTTATGTGATGTGGGAATGTAACAGAACCAGGTGTTATGTTATGTGATGTGGGAATGTATCAGAACCAGGTGTTATGTGATGTGGGAATGTAACAGAACCAGGTGTTATGTGATGTGGGTTGGGAATGTAACAGAACCAGGTGTTATGTGATGTGGGGATGTATCAGAACCAGGTGTTATGTGATGTGGGAATGTATCAGAACCAGGTGATATGTGATGTGGGAATGTAACAGAACCAGGTGTTATGTGATGTGGGAATGTAACAGAACCAGGTGTTATGTGATGTGGGAATGTATCAGAACCAGGTGTGATGTGATGTGGGAATGTAACAGAACCAGGTGTTATGTGATGTGGGAATGTAACAGAACCAGGTGTGATGTGATGTGGGAATGTATCAGAACCAGGTGTTATGTGATGTGGGAATGTATCAGAACCAGGTGTTATGTGATGTGGGAATGTAACAGAACCAGGTGTTATGTGATGTGGGTTGGGAATGTAACAGAACCAGGTGTGATGTGATGTGGGAATGTAACAGAACCAGGTGTTATGTGATGTGGGTTGGGAATGTAACAGAACCAGGTGTTATGTGATGTGGGAATGTAACAGAACCAGGTGTTATGTGATGTGGGAATGTAACAGAACCAGGTGTTATGTGATGTGGGTTGGGAATGTATCAGAACCAGGTGTTATGTGATGTGGGAATGTATCAGAACCAGGTGATATGTGATGTGGGAATGTAACAGAACCAGGTGTTATGTGATGTGGGAATGTAACAGAACCAGGTGTTATGTGATGTGGGAATGTATCAGAACCAGGTGTGATGTGATGTGGGAATGTAACAGAACCAGGTGTTATGTGATGTGGGAATGTAACAGAACCAGGTGTGATGTGATGTGGGAATGTATCAGAACCAGGTGTTATGTGATGTGGGAATGTATCAGAACCAGGTGTTATGTGATGTGGGAATGTAACAGAACCAGGTGTTATGTGATGTGGGTTGGGAATGTAACAGAACCAGGTGTGATGTGATGTGGGAATGTAACAGAACCAGGTGTTATGTGATGTGGGTTGGGAATGTAACAGAACCAGGTGTTATGTGATGTGGGAATGTAACAGAACCAGGTGTTATGTGATGTGGGAATGTAACAGAACCAGGTGTTATGTGATGTGGGTTGGGAATGTATCAGAACCAGGTGTTATGTGATGTGGGAATGTAACAGAACCAGGTGTTATGTGATGTGGGAATGTAACAGAACCAGGTGTTATGTGATGTGGGAATGTAACAGAACCAGGTGTTATGTGATGTGGGAATGTAACAGAACCAGGTGTTATGTGATGTGGGGATGTAACAGAACCAGGTGTTATGTGATGTGGGAATGTAACAGAACCAGGTGTTATGTGATGTGGGAATGTAACAGAACCAGGTGTTATGTGATGTGGGAATGTATCAGAACCAGGTGTTATGTGATGTGGGAATGTAACAGAACCAGGTGTTATGTGATGTGGGAATGTAACAGAACCAGGTGTTATGTGATGTGGGAATGTAACAGAACCAGGTGTTATGTGATGTGGGGATGTAACAGAACCAGGTGTTATGTGATGTGGGAATGTAACAGAACCAGGTGTTATGTGATGTGGGAATGTAACAGAACCAGGTGTTATGTGATGTGGGTTGGGAATGTATCAGAACCAGGTGTGATGTGATGTGGG
Source organism: Oncorhynchus keta (assembly GCF_023373465.1). Lineage (NCBI taxonomy): Eukaryota > Metazoa > Chordata > Actinopteri > Salmoniformes > Salmonidae > Oncorhynchus > Oncorhynchus keta. The sequence continues at coordinate 4,422,907 of NC_068424.1, read as the reverse complement.
AATGTAACAGAACCAGGTGTTATGTGATGTGGGTTGGGAATGTAACAGAACCAGGTGTTATGTGATGTGGGAATGTAACAGAACCAGGTGATATGTGATGTGGGAATGTAACAGAACCAGGTGATATGTGATGTGGGGATGTAACAGAACCAGGTGTTATGTGATGTGGGAATGTAACAGAACCAGGTGATATGTGATGTGGGAATGTATCAGAACCAGGTGTTATGTGATGTGGGAATGTAACAGAACCAGGTGTTATGTGATGTGGGAATGTAACAGAACCAGGTGTTATGTGATGTGATGTGGGAATGTAACAGAACCAGGTGTTATGTGATGTGGGAATGTAACAGAACCAGGTGTTATGTGATGTGGGAATGTAACAGAACCAGGTGTTATGTGATGTGGGAATGTAACAGAACCAGGTGTTATGTGATGTGGGAATGTAACAGAACCAGGTGTTATGTGATGTGGGTTGGGAATGTAACAGAACCAGGTGTTATGTGATGTGGGGATGTATCAGAACCAGGTGTTATGTGATGTGGGGATGTATCAGAACCAGGTGTTATGTGATGTGGGGATGTAACAGAACCAGGTGTTATGTGATGTGGGAATGTATCAGAACCAGGTGTTATGTGATGTGGGAATGTATCAGAACCAGGTGTTATGTGATGTGGGTTGGGAATGTAACAGAACCAGGTGTTATGTGATGTGGGAATGTAACAGAACCAGGTGTTATGTGATGTGGGTTGGGAATGTAACAGAACCAGGTGTTATGTGATGTGGGAATGTATCAGAACCAGGTGTTATGTGATGTGGGAATGTAACAGAACCAGGTGATATGTGATGTGGGAATGTAACAGAACCAGGTGATATGTGATGTGGGTTGGGAATGTATCAGAACCAGGTGTTATGTGATGTGGGTTGGGAATGTATCAGAACCAGGTGTTATGTGATGTGGGAATGTAACAGAACCAGGTGTTATGTGATGTGGGAATGTAACAGAACCAGGTGTTATGTGATGTGGGAATGTAACAGAACCAGGTGATATGTGATGTGGGAATGTAACAGAACCAGGTGTTATGTTATGTGATGTGGGAATGTAACAGAACCAGGTGTTATGTGATGTGGGGATGTATCAGAACCAGGTGTTATGTGATGTGGGAATGTAACAGAACCAGGTGTTATGTGATGTGGGAATGTAACAGAACCAGGTGTTATGTGATGTGGGAATGTAACAGAACCAGGTGTTATGTGATGTGGGTTGGGAATGTAACAGAACCAGGTGTTATGTGATGTGGGAATGTAACAGAACCAGGTGATATGTGATGTGGGAATGTAACAGAACCAGGTGTTATGTGATGTGGGAATGTAACAGAACCAGGTGTTATGTGATGTGGGAATGTATCAGAACCAGGTGTTATGTGATGTGGGAATGTAACAGAACCAGGTGATATGTGATGTGGGTTGGGAATGTAACAGAACCAGGTGTTATGTGATGTGGGAATGTAACAGAACCAGGTGTTATGTGATGTGGGTTGGGAATGTAACAGAACCAGGTGTTATGTGATGTGGGGATGTAACAGAACCAGGTGATATGTGATGTGGGGATGTAACAGAACCAGGTGTTATGTGATGTGGGAATGTAACAGAACCAGGTGTTATGTGATGTGGGAATGTAACAGAACCAGGTGTAATGTGATGTGGGAATGTATCAGAACCAGGTGTTATGTGATGTGGGGATGTAACAGAACCAGGTGTTATGTGATGTGGGTTGGGAATGTAACAGAACCAGGTGTTATGTGATGTGGGGATGTAACAGAACCAGGTGTTATGTGATGTGGGAATGTAACAGAACCAGGTGTTATGTGGGTTGGGAATGTAACAGAACCAGGTGTTATGTGGGAATGTAACAGAACCAGGTGTTATGTGATGTGGGAATGTATCAGAACCAGGTGTGATGTGATGTGGGTTGGGAATGTAACAGAACCAGGTGTTATGTGATGTGGGTTGGGAATGTAACAGAACCAGGTGTTATGTGATGTGGGAATGTATCAGAACCAGGTGTTATGTGATGTGGGAATGTAACAGAACCAGGTGTTATGTGGGAATGTAACAGAACCAGGTGTTATGTGGGAATGTAACAGAACCAGGTGTTATGTGGGAATGTAACAGAACCAGGTGTTATGTGATGTGGGAATGTATCAGAACCAGGTGTGATGTGATGTGGGTTGGGAATGTAACAGAACCAGGTGTTATGTGATGTGGGTTGGGAATGTAACAGAACCAGGTGTAATGTGATGTGGGAATGTAACAGAACCAGGTGTGATGTTATGTGGGGATGTAACAGAACCAGGTGTTATGTGATGTGGGGATGTAACAGAACCAGGTGTTATGTGATGTGGGTTGGGAATGTAACAGAACCAGGTGTTATGTGATGTGGGAATGTAACAGAACCAGGTGTTATGTGATGTGGGAATGTAACAGAACCAGGTGTTATGTGATGTGGGAATGTAACAGAACCAGGTGTTATGTGATGTGGGTTGGGAATGTAACAGAACCAGGTGTTATGTGATGTGGGAATGTAACAGAACCAGGTGATATGTGATGTGGGAATGTAACAGAACCAGGTGTTATGTGATGTGGGAATGTAACAGAACCAGGTGTTATGTGATGTGGGAATGTAACAGAACCAGGTGTTATGTGGGTTGGGAATGTAACAGAACCAGGTGTTATGTGATGTGGGAATGTAACAGAACCAGGTGTTATGTGATGTGGGTTGGGAATGTAACAGAACCAGGTGTTATGTGATGTGGGAATGTAACAGAACCAGGTGTTATGTGATGTGGGAATGTAACAGAACCAGGTGTTATGTGATGTGGGTTGGGAATGTATCAGAACCAGGTGTTATGTGATGTGGGAATGTAACAGAACCAGGTGTTATGTGATGTGGGGATGTAACAGAACCAGGTGTTATGTGATGTGGGAATGTAACAGAACCAGGTGTTATGTGATGTGGGAATGTAACAGAACCAGGTGTTATGTGATGTGGGAATGTAACAGAACCAGGTGTTATGTGATGTGGGAATGTAACAGAACCAGGTGTTATGTGATGTGGGAATGTAACAGAACCAGGTGTTATGTGATGTGGGAATGTAACAGAACCAGGTGTTATGTGATGTGGGAATGTAACAGAACCAGGTGTTATGTGATGTGGGAATGTAACAGAACCAGGTGTTATGTGATGTGGGAATGTAACAGAACCAGGTGTTATGTGATGTGGGTTGGGAATGTATCAGAACCAGGTGTTATGTGATGTGGGAATGTAACAGAACCAGGTGTTATGTGATGTGGGAATGTATCAGAACCAGGTGTTATGTGATGTGGGAATGTATCAGAACCAGGTGTTATGTGATGTGGGAATGTAACAGAACCAGGTGATATGTGATGTGGGAATGTAACAGAACCAGGTGTTATGTGATGTGGGTTGGGAATGTAACAGAACCAGGTGTTATGTGATGTGGGAATGTAACAGAACCAGGTGATATGTGATGTGGGAATGTAACAGAACCAGGTGTTATGTGATGTGGGAATGTAACAGAACCAGGTGTTATGTGATGTGGGGATGTAACAGAACCAGGTGTTATGTGATGTGGGAATGTATCAGAACCAGGTGTTATGTGATGTGGGAATGTAACAGAACCAGGTGTTATGTGATGTGGGAATGTAACAGAACCAGGTGTGATGTGATGTGGGAATGTAACAGAACCAGGTGTTATGTTATGTGATGTGGGAATGTAACAGAACCAGGTGTTATGTGATGTGGGAATGTAACAGAACCAGGTGTTATGTGATGTGGGAATGTAACAGAACCAGGTGTTATGTGATGTGGGAATGTAACAGAACCAGGTGTGATGTGATGTGGGAATGTAACAGAACCAGGTGTGATGTGATGTGGGAATGTAACAGAACCAGGTGTTATGTTATGTGATGTGGGAATGTATCAGAACCAGGTGTTATGTGATGTGGGAATGTAACAGAACCAGGTGTGATGTGATGTGGGAATGTAACAGAACCAGGTGTTATGTTATGTGATGTGGGAATGTAACAGAACCAGGTGTTATGTGATGTGGGAATGTAACAGAACCAGGTGTGATGTGATGTGGGAATGTAACAGAACCAGGTGTTATGTTATGTGATGTGGGAATGTATCAGAACCAGGTGTTATGTGATGTGGGAATGTAACAGAACCAGGGGTTATGTGATGTGGGAATGTAACAGAACCAGGTGTTATGTGATGTGGGAATGTAACAGAACCAGGTGTTATGTGATGTGGGGATGTATCAGAACCAGGTGTTATGTGATGTGGGAATGTATCAGAACCAGGTGTTATGTGATGTGGGTTGGGAATGTAACAGAACCAGGTGTGATGTGATGTGGGAATGTAACAGAACCAGGTGTTATGTGATGTGGGGATGTAACAGAACCAGGTGTTATGTGATGTGGGAATGTATCAGAACCAGGTGTTATGTGATGTGGGAATGTATCAGAACCAGGTGTTATGTGATGTGGGGATGTAACAGAACCAGGTGTTATGTGATGTGGGGATGTAACAGAACCAGGTGTTATGTGATGTGGGAATGTAACAGAACCAGTTGTTATGTGATGTGGGAATGTAACAGAACCAGGTGTTATGTGATGTGGGTTGGGAATGTAACAGAACCAGGTGTTATGTGATGTGGGAATGTAACAGAACCAGGTGTTATGTGATGTGGGAATGTAACAGAACCAGGTGTTATGTGATGTGGGAATGTAACAGAACCAGGTGTTATGTTATGTGATGTGGGAATGTATCAGAACCAGGTGTTATGTGATGTGGGAATGTAACAGAACCAGGTGTTATGTGATGTGGGAATGTAACAGAACCAGGTGTTATGTGATGTGGGTTGGGAATGTAACAGAACCAGGTGTTATGTGATGTGGGGATGTATCAGAACCAGGTGTTATGTGATGTGGGAATGTATCAGAACCAGGTGATATGTGATGTGGGAATGTAACAGAACCAGGTGTTATGTGATGTGGGAATGTAACAGAACCAGGTGTTATGTGATGTGGGAATGTATCAGAACCAGGTGTGATGTGATGTGGGAATGTAACAGAACCAGGTGTTATGTGATGTGGGAATGTAACAGAACCAGGTGTGATGTGATGTGGGAATGTATCAGAACCAGGTGTTATGTGATGTGGGAATGTATCAGAACCAGGTGTTATGTGATGTGGGAATGTATCAGAACCAGGTGATATGTGATGTGGGGATGTAACAGAACCAGGTGTTATGTGATGTGGGAATGTAACAGAACCAGGTGTTATGTGATGTGGGAATGTAACAGAACCAGGTGTTATGTGATGTGGGAATGTATCAGAACCAGGTGTGATGTGATGTGGGAATGTAACAGAACCAGGTGTTATGTGATGTGGGTTGGGAATGTAACAGAACCAGGTGTTATGTGATGTGGGAATGTAACAGAACCAGGTGATATGTGATGTGGGAATGTAACAGAACCAGGTGATATGTGATGTGGGAATGTAACAGAACCAGGTGATATGTGATGTGGGAATGTATCAGAACCAGGTGTTATGTGATGTGGGAATGTAACAGAACCAGGTGATATGTGATGTGGGAATGTAACAGAACCAGGTGTTATGTGATGTGGGAATGTAACAGAACCAGGTGATATGTGATGTGGGAATGTAACAGAACCAGGTGATATGTGATGTGGGGATGTAACAGAACCAGGTGTTATGTGATGTGGGAATGTAACAGAACCAGGTGATATGTGATGTGGGAATGTAACAGAACCAGGTGATATGTGATGTGGGGATGTAACAGAACCAGGTGTTATGTGATGTGGGAATGTAACAGAACCAGGTGTTATGTGATGTGGGAATGTATCAGAACCAGGTGTTATGTGATGTGGGAATGTATCAGAACCAGGTGATATGTGATGTGGGAATGTATCAGAACCAGGTGTTATGTGATGTGGGAATGTATCAGAACCAGGTGTTATGTGATGTGGGAATGTATCAGAACCAGGTGTTATGTGATGTGGGAATGTATCAGAACCAGGTGTTATGTGATGTGGGAATGTAACAGAACCAGGTGTTATGTGATGTGGGAATGTAACAGAACCAGGTGATATGTGATGTGGGAATGTAACAGAACCAGGTGATATGTGATGTGGGTTGGGAATGTATCAGAACCAGGTGTTATGTGATGTGGGTTGGGAATGTATCAGAACCAGGTGTTATGTGATGTGGGAATGTATCAGAACCAGGTGTTATGTGATGTGGGAATGTATCAGAACCAGGTGATATGTGATGTGGGAATGTAACAGAACCAGGTGTTATGTTATGTGATGTGGGAATGTAACAGAACCAGGTGTTATGTGATGTGGGTTGGGAATGTATCAGAACCAGGTGTTATGTGATGTGGGAATGTAACAGAACCAGGTGTTATGTGATGTGGGAATGTAACAGAACCAGGTGTTATGTGATGTGGGAATGTAACAGAACCAGGTGATATGTGATGTGGGAATGTAACAGAACCAGGTGTTATGTTATGTGATGTGGGAATGTAACAGAACCAGGTGTTATGTGATGTGGGGATGTATCAGAACCAGGTGTTATGTGATGTGGGAATGTAACAGAACCAGGTGTTATGTGATGTGGGAATGTATCAGAACCAGGTGTTATGTGATGTGGGAATGTATCAGAACCAGGTGTTATGTGATGTGGGAATGTAACAGAACCAGGTGTTATGTTATGTGATGTGGGAATGTAACAGAACCAGGTGTTATGTGATGTGGGGATGTATCAGAACCAGGTGTTATGTGATGTGGGAATGTAACAGAACCAGGTGTTATGTGATGTGGGTTGGGAATGTAACAGAACCAGGTGTTATGTGATGTGGGAATGTATCAGAACCAGGTGATATGTGATGTGGGAATGTATCAGAACCAGGTGTTATGTGATGTGGGAATGTATCAGAACCAGGTGATATGTGATGTGATGTGGGAATGTAACAGAACCAGGTGTTATGTGATGTGGGGATGTAACAGAACCAGGTGTTATGTGATGTGGGGATGTAACAGAACCAGGTGTTATGTGATGTGGGAATGTATCAGAACCAGGTGTTATGTGATGTGGGAATGTAACAGAACCAGGTGTTATGTGATGTGGGAATGTAACAGAACCAGGTGATATGTGATGTGGGAATGTAACAGAACCAGGTGTTATGTGATGTGGGAATGTAACAGAACCAGGTGTTATGTGATGTGGGAATGTAACAGAACCAGGTGTTATGTGATGATGGGAATGTATCAGAACCAGGTGTTATGTGATGTGGGAATGTAACAGAACCAGGTGATATGTGATGGGTTGGGAATGTAACAGAACCAGGTGTTATGTGATGTGGGAATGTAACAGAACCAGGTGTTATGTGATGTGGGGATGTAACAGAACCAGGTGTTATGTGATGTGGGAATGTAACAGAACCAGGTGTTATGTGATGTGGGAATGTAACAGAACCAGGTGTTATGTGATGTGGGAATGTAACAGAACCAGGTGTTATGTGATGTGGGAATGTATCAGAACCAGGTGTTATGTGATGTGGGAATGTAACAGAACCAGGTGATATGTGATGTGGGTTGGGAATGTAACAGAACCAGGTGTTATGTGATGTGGGAATGTAACAGAACCAGGTGTTATGTGATGTGGGGATGTAACAGAACCAGGTGTTATGTGATGTGGGAATGTAACAGAACCAGGTGTTATGTGATGTGGGAATGTAACAGAACCAGGTGTAATGTGATGTGGGAATGTATCAGAACCAGGTGTAATGTGATGGGAATGTATCAGAACCAGGTGTTATGTGATGTGGGGATGTAACAGAACCAGGTGTTATGTGATGTGGGAATGTAACAGAACCAGGTGTAATGTGATGTGGGAATGTATCAGAACCAGGTGTTATGTGATGTGGGGATGTAACAGAACCAGGTGTTATGTGATGTGGGAATGTAACAGAACCAGGTGTTATGTGATGTGGGAATGTATCAGAACCAGGTGTTATGTGATGTGGGAATGTAACAGAACCAGGTGTTATGTGATGTGGGGATGTAACAGAACCAGGTGTTATGTGATGTGGGAATGTAACAGAACCAGGTGTTATGTGGGTTGGGAATGTAACAGAACCAGGTGTTATGTGGGAATGTAACAGAACCAGGTGTAATGTGATGTGGGAATGTATCAGAACCAGGTGTGATGTGATGTGGGTTGGGAATGTAACAGAACCAGGTGTTATGTGATGTGGGTTGGGAATGTAACAGAACCAGGTGTTATGTGATGTGGGAATGTATCAGAACCAGGTGTTATGTGATGTGGGAATGTAACAGAACCAGGTGTTATGTGGGAATGTAACAGAACCAGGTGTTATGTGGGAATGTAACAGAACCAGGTGTTATGTGGGAATGTAACAGAACCAGGTGTTATGTGATGTGGGAATGTATCAGAACCAGGTGTGATGTGATGTGGGTTGGGAATGTAACAGAACCAGGTGTTATGTGATGTGGGTTGGGAATGTAACAGAACCAGGTGTAATGTGATGTGGGAATGTATCAGAACCAGGTGTGATGTTATGGGGATGTAACAGAACCAGGTGTTATGTGATGTGGGTTGGGAATGTAACAGAACCAGGTGTTATGTGGGAATGTAACAGAACCAGGTGTTATGTGATGTGGGAATGTAACAGAACCAGGTGTTATGTGATGTGGGAATGTAACAGAACCAGGTGTTATGTGATGTGGGAATGTAACAGAACCAGGTGTTATGTGATGTGGGTTGGGAATGTAACAGAACCAGGTGTTATGTGATGTGGGAATGTAACAGAACCAGGTGATATGTGATGTGGGAATGTAACAGAACCAGGTGTTATGTGATGTGGGAATGTAACAGAACCAGGTGTTATGTGATGTGGGAATGTAACAGAACCAGGTGTTATGTGGGTTGGGAATGTAACAGAACCAGGTGTTATGTGATGTGGGAATGTAACAGAACCAGGTGTTATGTGATGTGGGTTGGGAATGTAACAGAACCAGGTGTTATGTGATGTGGAATGTAACAGAACCAGGTGTTATGTGATGTGGGAATGTAACAGAACCAGGTGTTATGTGGGTTGGGAATGTAACAGAACCAGGTGTTATGTGATGTGGGAATGTATCAGAACCAGGTGTTATGTGATGTGGGAATGTAACAGAACCAGGTGTTATGTGATGTGGGTTGGGAATGTATCAGAACCAGGTGTTATGTGATGTGGGAATGTAACAGAACCAGGTGTTATGTGATGTGGGATGTAACAGAACCAGGTGTTATGTGATGTGGGAATGTAACAGAACCAGGTGTTATGTGATGTGGGTTGGGAAAATGTAACAGAACCAGGTGTTATGTGATGTGGGAATGTAACAGAACCAGGTGTTATGTGATGTGGGAATGTAACAGAACCAGGTGTTATGTGATGTGGGAATGTAACAGAACCAGGTGTTATGTGGGTTGGGAATGTAACAGAACCAGGTGTTATGTGATGTGATGTGGGAATGTAACAGAACCAGGTGTTATGTGATGTGGGAATGTATCAGAACCAGGTGTTATGTGATGTGGGAATGTAACAGAACCAGGTGTTATGTGATGTGGGTTGGGAATGTATCAGAACCAGGTGTTATGTGATGTGGGAATGTATCAGAACCAGGTGATATGTGATGTGGGAATGTATCAGAACCAGGTGTTATGTGATGTGGGAATGTATCAGAACCAGGTGTTATGTGATGTGGGAATGTAACAGAACCAGGTGTTATGTGATGTGGGGATGTATCAGAACCAGGTGTTATGTGATGTGGGAATGTATCAGAACCAGGTGTTATGTGATGTGGGAATGTAACAGAACCAGGTGTTATGTGATGTGGGAATGTAACAGAACCAGGTGTTATGTGATGTGGGAATGTAACAGAACCAGGTGTTATGTGATGTGGGAATGTAACAGAACCAGGTGTTATGTGATGTGGGAATGTAACAGAACCAGGTGTTATGTGATGTGGGAATGTATCAGAACCAGGTGTTATGTGATGTGGGAATGTATCAGAACCAGGTGTTATGTGATGTGGGAATGTAACAGAACCAGGTGTTATGTGATGTGGGGATGTAACAGAACCAGGTGTTATGTGATGTGGGGATGTAACAGAACCAGGTGTTATGTGATGTGGGTTGGGAATGTAACAGAACCAGGTGTTATGTTATGTGATGTGGGAATGTAACAGAACCAGGTGTTATGTGATGTGGGAATGTAACAGAACCAGGTGTTATGTGATGTGGGAATGTATCAGAACCAGGTGTTATGTGATGTGGGTTGGGAATGTAACAGAACCAGGTGTTATGTGATGTGGGTTGGGAATGTAACAGAACCAGGTGTTATGTGATGTGGGAATGTAACAGAACCAGGTGTTATGTGATGTGGGAATGTAACAGAACCAGGTGTTATGTGATGTGGGAATGTATCAGAACCAGGTGTTATGTGATGTGGGAATGTAACAGAACCAGGTGTTATGTGATGTGGGAATGTAACAGAACCAGGTGTTATGTGATGTGGGAATGTAACAGAACCAGGTGTTATGTGATGTGGGAATGTAACAGAACCAGGTGTTATGTGATGTGGGAATGTAACAGAACCAGGTGTGATGTGGGTTGGGAATGTAACAGAACCAGGTGTTATGTGATGTGGGAATGTAACAGAACCAGGTGTTATGTGATGTGGGTTGGGAATGTAACAGAACCAGGTGTTATGTGATGTGGGGATGTAACAGAACCAGGTGTTATGTGATGTGGGAATGTATCAGAACCAGGTGTTATGTGATGTGGGAATGTAACAGAACCAGGTGATATGTGATGTGGGAATGTAACAGAACCAGGTGATATGTGATGTGGGAATGTAACAGAACCAGGTGTTATGTGATGTGGGTTGGGAATGTAACAGAACCAGGTGTTATGTGATGTGGGAATGTAACAGAACCAGGTGTTATGTGATGTGGGAATGTAACAGAACCAGGTGTTATGTGATGTGGGAATGTATCAGAACCAGGTGTTATGTGATGTGGGAATGTAACAGAACCAGGTGTTATGTGATGTGGGAATGTATCAGAACCAGGTGTTATGTGATGTGGGAATGTATCAGAACCAGGTGTTATGTGATGTGGGTTGGGGATGTAACAGAACCAGGTGTTATGTGATGTGGGTTGGGATGTAACAGAACCAGGTGTTATGTGATGTGGGGATGTAACAGAACCAGGTGTTATGTGATGTGGGAATGTAACAGAACCAGGTGTTCTGTGATGTGGGAATGTAACAGAACCAGGTGTTATGTGATGTGGGAATGTAACAGAACCAGGTGTTATGTGATGTGGGAATGTAACAGAACCAGGTGTTCTGTGATGTGGGAATGTAACAGAACCAGGTGTGATGTGATGTGGGAATGTAACAGAACCAGGTGTGATGTGATGTGGGAATGTAACAGAACCAGGTGTTATGTGATGTGGGAATGTAACAGAACCAGGTGTTATGTGATGTGGGAATGTAACAGAACCAGGTGTTCTGTGATGTGGGAATGTAACAGAACCAGGTGTGATGTGATGTGGGAATGTAACAGAACCAGGTGTGATGTGATGTGGGAATGTAACAGAACCAGGTGTTATGTGATGTGGGAATGTATCAGAACCAGGTGTTATGTGATGTGGGAATGTAACAGAACCAGGTGTTATGTGGGAATGTAACAGAACCAGGTGTTATGTGGGAATGTAACAGAACCAGGTGTTATGTGGGAATGTAACAGAACCAGGTGTTATGTGATGTGGGAATGTATCAGAACCAGGTGTGATGTGATGTGGGTTGGGAATGTAACAGAACCAGGTGTTATGTGATGTGGGTTGGGAATGTAACAGAACCAGGTGTAATGTGATGTGGGAATGTAACAGAACCAGGTGTGATGTTATGTGGGGATGTAACAGAACCAGGTGTTATGTGATGTGGGATGTAACAGAACCAGGTGTTATGTGATGTGGGTGGGAATGTAACAGAACCAGGTGTTATGTGATGTGGGAATGTAACAGAACCAGGTGTTATGTGATGTGGGAATGTAACAGAACCAGGTGTTATGTGATGTGGGAATGTAACAGAACCAGGTGTTATGTGATGTGGGTTGGGAATGTAACAGAACCAGGTGTTATGTGATGTGGGAATGTAACAGAACCAGGTGATATGTGATGTGGGAATGTAACAGAACCAGGTGTTATGTGATGTGGGAATGTAACAGAACCAGGTGTTATGTGATGTGGGAATGTAACAGAACCAGGTGTTATGTGGGTTGGGAATGTAACAGAACCAGGTGTTATGTGATGTGGGAATGTAACAGAACCAGGTGTTATGTGATGTGGGAATGTAACAGAACCAGGTGTTATGTGATGTGGGTTGGGAATGTATCAGAACCAGGTGTTATGTGATGTGGGAATGTAACAGAACCAGGTGTTATGTGATGTGGGGATGTAACAGAACCAGGTGTTATGTGATGTGGGAATGTAACAGAACCAGGTGTTATGTGATGTGGGAATGTAACAGAACCAGGTGTTATGTGATGTGGGAATGTAACAGAACCAGGTGTTATGTGATGTGGGAATGTAACAGAACCAGGTGTTATGTGATGTGGGAATGTAACAGAACCAGGTGTTATGTGATGTGGGAATGTAACAGAACCAGGTGTTATGTGATGTGGGAATGTAACAGAACCAGGTGTTATGTGATGTGGGAATGTAACAGAACCAGGTGTTATGTGATGTGGGTTGGGAATGTATCAGAACCAGGTGTTATGTGATGTGGGAATGTAACAGAACCAGGTGTTATGTGATGTGGGAATGTATCAGAACCAGGTGTTATGTGATGTGGGAATGTATCAGAACCAGGTGTTATGTGATGTGGGAATGTAACAGAACCAGGTGATATGTGATGTGGGAATGTAACAGAACCAGGTGTTATGTGATGTGGGTTGGGAATGTAACAGAACCAGGTGTTATGTGATGTGGGAATGTAACAGAACCAGGTGATATGTGATGTGGGAATGTAACAGAACCAGGTGTTATGTGATGTGGGAATGTAACAGAACCAGGTGTTATGTGATGTGGGGATGTAACAGAACCAGGTGTTATGTGATGTGGGAATGTATCAGAACCAGGTGTTATGTGATGTGGGAATGTAACAGAACCAGGTGTTATGTGATGTGGGAATGTAACAGAACCAGGTGTGATGTGATGTGGGAATGTAACAGAACCAGGTGTTATGTTATGTGATGTGGGAATGTAACAGAACCAGGTGTTATGTGATGTGGGAATGTAACAGAACCAGGTGTTATGTGATGTGGGAATGTAACAGAACCAGGTGTTATGTGATGTGGGAATGTAACAGAACCAGGTGTGATGTGATGTGGGAATGTAACAGAACCAGGTGTGATGTGATGTGGGAATGTAACAGAACCAGGTGTTATGTTATGTGATGTGGGAATGTATCAGAACCAGGTGTTATGTGATGTGGGAATGTAACAGAACCAGGTGTGATGTGATGTGGGAATGTAACAGAACCAGGTGTTATGTTATGTGATGTGGGAATGTAACAGAACCAGGTGTTATGTGATGTGGGAATGTAACAGAACCAGGTGTGATGTGATGTGGGAATGTAACAGAACCAGGTGTTATGTTATGTGATGTGGGAATGTATCAGAACCAGGTGTTATGTGATGTGGGAATGTAACAGAACCAGGGGTTATGTGATGTGGGAATGTAACAGAACCAGGTGTTATGTGATGTGGGAATGTAACAGAACCAGGTGTTATGTGATGTGGGGATGTATCAGAACCAGGTGTTATGTGATGTGGGAATGTATCAGAACCAGGTGTTATGTGATGTGGGTTGGGAATGTAACAGAACCAGGTGTGATGTGATGTGGGAATGTAACAGAACCAGGTGTTATGTGATGTGGGGATGTAACAGAACCAGGTGTTATGTGATGTGGGAATGTATCAGAACCAGGTGTTATGTGATGTGGGAATGTATCAGAACCAGGTGTTATGTGATGTGGGGATGTAACAGAACCAGGTGTTATGTGATGTGGGGATGTAACAGAACCAGGTGTTATGTGATGTGGGAATGTAACAGAACCAGTTGTTATGTGATGTGGGAATGTAACAGAACCAGGTGTTATGTGATGTGGGTTGGGAATGTAACAGAACCAGGTGTTATGTGATGTGGGAATGTAACAGAACCAGGTGTTATGTGATGTGGGAATGTAACAGAACCAGGTGTTATGTGATGTGGGAATGTAACAGAACCAGGTGTTATGTTATGTGATGTGGGAATGTATCAGAACCAGGTGTTATGTGATGTGGGAATGTAACAGAACCAGGTGTTATGTGATGTGGGAATGTAACAGAACCAGGTGTTATGTGATGTGGGTTGGGAATGTAACAGAACCAGGTGTTATGTGATGTGGGTTGGGAATGTAACAGAACCAGGTGTTATGTGATGTGATGTGGGGATGTATCAGAACCAGGTGTTATGTGATGTGGGAATGTATCAGAACCAGGTGATATGTGATGTGGGAATGTAACAGAACCAGGTGTTATGTGATGTGGGAATGTAACAGAACCAGGTGTTATGTGATGTGGGAATGTATCAGAACCAGGTGTGATGTGATGTGGGAATGTAACAGAACCAGGTGTTATGTGATGTGGGAATGTAACAGAACCAGGTGTGATGTGATGTGGGAATGTATCAGAACCAGGTGTTATGTGATGTGGGAATGTATCAGAACCAGGTGTTATGTGATGTGGGAATGTATCAGAACCAGGTGATATGTGATGTGGGGATGTAACAGAACCAGGTGTTATGTGATGTGGGAATGTAACAGAACCAGGTGATATGTGATGTGGGAATGTATCAGAACCAGGTGTTATGTGATGTGGGAATGTAACAGAACCAGGTGATATGTGATGTGGGAATGTATCAGAACCAGGTGTTATGTGATGTGGGAATGTAACAGAACCAGGTGATATGTGATGTGGGAATGTAACAGAACCAGGTGTTATGTGATGTGGGAATGTAACAGAACCAGGTGATATGTGATGTGTGGGAATGTAACAGAACCAGGTGATATGTGATGTGGGGATGTAACAGAACCAGGTGTTATGTGATGTGGGAATGTAACAGAACCAGGTGATATGTGATGTGGGAATGTAACAGAACCAGGTGATATGTGATGTGGGATGTAACAGAACCAGGTGTTATGTGATGTGGGAATGTAACAGAACCAGGTGTTATGTGATGTGGGAATGTATCAGAACCAGGTGTTATGTGATGTGGGAATGTATCAGAACCAGGTGATATGTGATGTGGGAATGTATCAGAACCAGGTGTTATGTGATGTGGGAATGTATCAGAACCAGGTGTTATGTGATGTGGGAATGTATCAGAACCAGGTGTTATGTGATGTGGGTTGGGAATGTAACAGAACCAGGTGTTATGTGATGTGGGAATGTAACAGAACCAGGTGATATGTGATGTGGGTTGGGAATGTATCAGAACCAGGTGTTATGTGATGTGGGTTGGGAATGTATCAGAACCAGGTGTTATGTGATGTGGGAATGTAACAGAACCAGGTGATATGTGATGTGGGTTGGGAATGTATCAGAACCAGGTGTTATGTGATGTGGGTTGGGAATGTATCAGAACCAGGTGTTATGTGATGTGGGTTGGGAATGTATCAGAACCAGGTGTTATGTGATGTGGGAATGTATCAGAACCAGGTGTTATGTGATGTGGGAATGTATCAGAACCAGGTGATATGTGATGTGGGAATGTAACAGAACCAGGTGTTATGTTATGTGATGTGGGAATGTAACAGAACCAGGTGTTATGTGATGTGATGTGGGAATGTATCAGAACCAGGTGTTATGTGATGTGGGAATGTATCAGAACCAGGTGTTATGTGATGTGGGAATGTAACAGAACCAGGTGTTATGTGATGTGGGAATGTATCAGAACCAGGTGTGATGTGGGTTGGGAATGTATCAGAACCAGGTGTTATGTGATGTGGGAATGTATCAGAACCAGGTGTTATGTGATGTGGGAATGTATCAGAACCAGGTGATATGTGATGTGGGAATGTAACAGAACCAGGTGTTATGTTATGTGATGTGGGAATGTAACAGAACCAGGTGTTATGTGATGTGGGTTGGGAATGTATCAGAACCAGGTGTTATGTGATGTGGGAATGTATCAGAACCAGGTGTTATGTGATGTGGGAATGTATCAGAACCAGGTGTTATGTGATGTGGGAATGTAACAGAACCAGGTGTTATGTGATGTGGGAATGTAACAGAACCAGGTGTTATGTGATGTGGGAATGTAACAGAACCAGGTGTTATGTGATGTGGGAATGTAACAGAACCAGGTGATATGTGATGTGGGTTGGGAATGTAACAGAACCAGGTGATATGTGATGTGGGAATGTAACAGAACCAGGTGATATGTGATGTGGGTTGGGAATGTATCAGAACCAGGTGTTATGTGATGTGGGTTGGGAATGTATCAGAACCAGGTGTTATGTGATGTGGGAATGTATCAGAACCAGGTGTTATGTGATGTGGGAATGTATCAGAACCAGGTGATATGTGATGTGGGAATGTAACAGAACCAGGTGTTATGTTATGTGATGTGGGAATGTAACAGAACCAGGTGTTATGTGATGTGGGTTGGGAATGTATCAGAACCAGGTGTTATGTGATGTGGGAATGTATCAGAACCAGGTGTTATGTGATGTGGGAATGTATCAGAACCAGGTGTTATGTGATGTGGGAATGTAACAGAACCAGGTGTTATGTGATGTGGGAATGTAACAGAACCAGGTGTTATGTGATGTGGGAATGTAACAGAACCAGGTGTTATGTGATGTGGGAATGTAACAGAACCAGGTGATATGTGATGTGGGAATGTAACAGAACCAGGTGTTATGTTATGTGATGTGGGAATGTAACAGAACCAGGTGTTATGTGATGTGGGGATGTATCAGAACCAGGTGTTATGTGATGTGGGAATGTAACAGAACCAGGTGTTATGTGATGTGGGAATGTATCAGAACCAGGTGTTATGTGATGTGGGAATGTATCAGAACCAGGTGTTATGTGATGTGGGAATGTAACAGAACCAGGTGTTATGTTATGTGATGTGGGAATGTAACAGAACCAGGTGTTATGTGATGTGGGGATGTATCAGAACCAGGTGTTATGTGATGTGGGAATGTATCAGAACCAGGTGTTATGTGATGTGGGAATGTAACAGAACCAGGTGTTATGTGATGTGGGAATGTAACAGAACCAGGTGTTATGTGATGTGGGAATGTATCAGAACCAGGTGTTATGTGATGTGGGAATGTATCAGAACCAGGTGATATGTGATGTGATGTGGGAATGTAACAGAACCAGGTGTTATGTGATGTGGGGATGTAACAGAACCAGGTGTTATGTGATGTGGGGATGTAACAGAACCAGGTGTTATGTGATGTGGGAATGTATCAGAACCAGGTGTTATGTGATGTGGGAATGTAACAGAACCAGGTGTTATGTGATGTGGGAATGTAACAGAACCAGGTGATATGTGATGTGGGAATGTAACAGAACCAGGTGTTATGTGATGTGGGAATGTAACAGAACCAGGTGTTATGTGATGTGGGAATGTAACAGAACCAGGTGTTATGTGATGTGGGAATGTATCAGAACCAGGTGTTATGTGATGTGGGAATGTAACAGAACCAGGTGATATGTGATGTGGGTTGGGAATGTAACAGAACCAGGTGTTATGTGATGTGGGAATGTAACAGAACCAGGTGTTATGTGATGTGGGGATGTAACAGAACCAGGTGTTATGTGATGTGGGAATGTAACAGAACCAGGTGTTATGTGATGTGGGAATGTAACAGAACCAGGTGTTATGTGATGTGGGAATGTAACAGAACCAGGTGTTATGTGATGTGGGAATGTATCAGAACCAGGTGTTATGTGATGTGGGAATGTAACAGAACCAGGTGATATGTGATGTGGGTTGGGAATGTAACAGAACCAGGTGTTATGTGATGTGGGAATGTAACAGAACCAGGTGTTATGTGATGTGGGGATGTAACAGAACCAGGTGTTATGTGATGTGGGAATGTAACAGAACCAGGTGTTATGTGATGTGGGAATGTAACAGAACCAGGTGTAATGTGATGTGGGAATGTATCAGAACCAGGTGTAATGTGATGTGGGAATGTATCAGAACCAGGTGTTATGTGATGTGGGGATGTAACAGAACCAGGTGTTATGTGATGTGGGAATGTAACAGAACCAGGTGTAATGTGATGTGGGAATGTATCAGAACCAGGTGTTATGTGATGTGGGGATGTAACAGAACCAGGTGTTATGTGATGTGGGAATGTAACAGAACCAGGTGTTATGTGATGTGGGAATGTATCAGAACCAGGTGTTATGTGATGTGGGAATGTAACAGAACCAGGTGTTATGTGATGTGGGGATGTAACAGAACCAGGTGTTATGTGATGTGGGAATGTAACAGAACCAGGTGTTATGTGGGTTGGGAATGTAACAGAACCAGGTGTTATGTGGGAATGTAACAGAACCAGGTGTTATGTGATGTGGGAATGTATCAGAACCAGGTGTGATGTGATGTGGGTTGGGAATGTAACAGAACCAGGTGTTATGTGATGTGGGTTGGGAATGTAACAGAACCAGGTGTTATGTGATGTGGGAATGTATCAGAACCAGGTGTTATGTGATGTGGGAATGTAACAGAACCAGGTGTTATGTGGGAATGTAACAGAACCAGGTGTTATGTGGGAATGTAACAGAACCAGGTGTTATGTGGGAATGTAACAGAACCAGGTGTTATGTGATGTGGGAATGTATCAGAACCAGGTGTGATGTGATGTGGGTTGGGAATGTAACAGAACCAGGTGTTATGTGATGTGGGTTGGGAATGTAACAGAACCAGGTGTAATGTGATGTGGGAATGTATCAGAACCAGGTGTGATGTTATGTGGGGATGTAACAGAACCAGGTGTTATGTGATGTGGGTTGGGAATGTAACAGAACCAGGTGTTATGTGGGAATGTAACAGAACCAGGTGTTATGTGATGTGGGAATGTAACAGAACCAGGTGTTATGTGATGTGGGAATGTAACAGAACCAGGTGTTATGTGATGTGGGAATGTAACAGAACCAGGTGTTATGTGATGTGGGTTGGGAATGTAACAGAACCAGGTGTTATGTGATGTGGGAATGTAACAGAACCAGGTGATATGTGATGTGGGAATGTAACAGAACCAGGTGTTATGTGATGTGGGAATGTAACAGAACCAGGTGTTATGTGATGTGGGAATGTAACAGAACCAGGTGTTATGTGGGTTGGGAATGTAACAGAACCAGGTGTTATGTGATGTGGGAATGTAACAGAACCAGGTGTTATGTGATGTGGGTTGGGAATGTAACAGAACCAGGTGTTATGTGATGTGGGAATGTAACAGAACCAGGTGTTATGTGATGTGGGAATGTAACAGAACCAGGTGTTATGTGGGTTGGGAATGTAACAGAACCAGGTGTTATGTGATGTGGGAATGTATCAGAACCAGGTGTTATGTGATGTGGGAATGTAACAGAACCAGGTGTTATGTGATGTGGGTTGGGAATGTATCAGAACCAGGTGTTATGTGATGTGGGAATGTAACAGAACCAGGTGTTATGTGATGTGGGGATGTAACAGAACCAGGTGTTATGTGATGTGGGAATGTAACAGAACCAGGTGTTATGTGATGTGGGTTGGGAATGTAACAGAACCAGGTGTTATGTGATGTGGGAATGTAACAGAACCAGGTGTTATGTGATGTGGGAATGTAACAGAACCAGGTGTTATGTGATGTGGGAATGTAACAGAACCAGGTGTTATGTGGGTTGGGAATGTAACAGAACCAGGTGTTATGTGATGTGATGTGGGAATGTAACAGAACCAGGTGTTATGTGATGTGGGAATGTATCAGAACCAGGTGTTATGTGATGTGGGAATGTAACAGAACCAGGTGTTATGTGATGTGGGTTGGGAATGTATCAGAACCAGGTGTTATGTGATGTGGGAATGTATCAGAACCAGGTGTTATGTGATGTGGGTTGGGAATGTATCAGAACCAGGTGATATGTGATGTGGGAATGTATCAGAACCAGGTGTTATGTGATGTGGGAATGTATCAGAACCAGGTGTTATGTGATGTGGGAATGTAACAGAACCAGGTGTTATGTGATGTGGGGATGTATCAGAACCAGGTGTTATGTGATGTGGGAATGTATCAGAACCAGGTGTTATGTGATGTGGGAATGTAACAGAACCAGGTGTTATGTGATGTGGGAATGTAACAGAACCAGGTGTTATGTGATGTGGGAATGTAACAGAACCAGGTGTTATGTGATGTGGGAATGTAACAGAACCAGGTGTTATGTGATGTGGGAATGTAACAGAACCAGGTGTTATGTGATGTGGGAATGTATCAGAACCAGGTGTTATGTGATGTGGGAATGTATCAGAACCAGGTGTTATGTGATGTGGAATGTAACAGAACCAGGTGTTATGTGATGTGGGGATGTAACAGAACCAGGTGTTATGTGATGTGGGGATGTAACAGAACCAGGTGTTATGTGATGTGGGTTGGGAATGTAACAGAACCAGGTGTTATGTTATGTGATGTGGGAATGTAACAGAACCAGGTGTTATGTGATGTGGGAATGTAACAGAACCAGGTGTTATGTGATGTGGGAATGTATCAGAACCAGGTGTTATGTGATGTGGGTTGGGAATGTAACAGAACCAGGTGTTATGTGATGTGGGTTGGGAATGTAACAGAACCAGGTGTTATGTGATGTGGGAATGTAACAGAACCAGGTGTTATGTGATGTGGGAATGTAACAGAACCAGGTGTTATGTGATGTGGGAATGTATCAGAACCAGGTGTTATGTGATGTGGGAATGTAACAGAACCAGGTGTTATGTGATGTGGGAATGTAACAGAACCAGGTGTTATGTGATGTGGGAATGTAACAGAACCAGGTGTTATGTGATGTGGGAATGTAACAGAACCAGGTGTTATGTGATGTGGGAATGTAACAGAACCAGGTGTGATGTGGGTTGGGAATGTAACAGAACCAGGTGTTATGTGATGTGGGAATGTAACAGAACCAGGTGTTATGTGATGTGGGTTGGGAATGTAACAGAACCAGGTGTTATGTGATGTGGGAATGTATCAGAACCAGGTGTTATGTGATGTGGGAATGTAACAGAACCAGGTGATATGTGATGTGGGAATGTAACAGAACCAGGTGATATGTGATGTGGGAATGTAACAGAACCAGGTGTTATGTGATGTGGGTTGGGAATGTAACAGAACCAGGTGTTATGTGATGTGGGAATGTAACAGAACCAGGTGTTATGTGATGTGGGAATGTAACAGAACCAGGTGTTATGTGATGTGGGAATGTATCAGAACCAGGTGTTATGTGATGTGGGAATGTAACAGAACCAGGTGTTATGTGATGTGGGAATGTATCAGAACCAGGTGTTATGTGATGTGGGAATGTATCAGAACCAGGTGTTATGTGATGTGGGTTGGGGATGTAACAGAACCAGGTGTTATGTGATGTGGGTTGGGGATGTAACAGAACCAGGTGTTATGTGATGTGGGGATGTAACAGAACCAGGTGTTATGTGATGTGGGAATGTAACAGAACCAGGTGTTCTGTGATGTGGGAATGTAACAGAACCAGGTGTTATGTGATGTGGGAATGTAACAGAACCAGGTGTTATGTGATGTGGGAATGTAACAGAACCAGGTGTTCTGTGATGTGGGAATGTAACAGAACCAGGTGTGATGTGATGTGGGAATGTAACAGAACCAGGTGTGATGTGATGTGGGAATGTAACAGAACCAGGTGTTATGTGATGTGGGAATGTAACAGAACCAGGTGTTATGTGATGTGGGAATGTAACAGAACCAGGTGTTCTGTGATGTGGGAATGTAACAGAACCAGGTGTGATGTGATGTGGGAATGTAACAGAACCAGGTGTGATGTGATGTGGGAATGTAACAGAACCAGGTGTTATGTGATGTGGGAATGTAACAGAACCAGGTGTTATGTGATGTGGGTTGGGAATGTAACAGAACCAGGTGTTATGTGATGTGGGTTGGGAATGTAACAGAACCAGGTGTTATGTGATGTGGGAATGTAACAGAACCAGGTGTGATGTGATGTGGGAATGTAACAGAACCAGGTGTGATGTGATGTGGGAATGTAACAGAACCAGGTGTTATGTGATGTGGGAATGTAACAGAACCAGGTGTTATGTGATGTGGGAATGTAACAGAACCAGGTGTTATGTGATGTGGGAATGTAACAGAACCAGGTGTTATGTGATGTGGGAATGTAACAGAACCAGGTGTTATGTGATGTGGGTTGGGAATGTAACAGAACCTGGTGTGATGTGATGTGGGAATGTAACAGAACCAGGTGTTATGTGATGTGGGAATGTAACAGAACCAGGTGTTATGTGATGTGGGTTGGGGAATGTAACAGAACCAGGTGTTATGTGATGTGGGAATGTAACAGAACCAGGTGTTATGTGATGTGGGTTGGGGAATGTAACAGAACCTGGTGTGATGTGATGTGGGAATGTAACAGAACCAGGTGTGATGTGGGTTGGGAATGTAACAGAACCAGGTGTTATGTGATGTGGGAATGTAACAGAACCAGGTGTTATGTGATGTGGGTTGGGGAATGTAACAGAACCAGGTGTTATGTGATGTGGGAATGTAACAGAACCAGGTGTTATGTGATGTGGGAATGTAACAGAACCAGGTGTTATGTGATGTGGGTTGGGGAATGTATCAGAACCAGGTGTTATGTGATGTGGGAATGTAACAGAACCAGGTGTTATGTGATGTGGGAATGTAACAGAACCAGGTGTTATGTGATGTGGGAATGTAACAGAACCAGGTGTGATGTGATGTGGGGATGTAACAGAACCAGGTGTTATGTGATGTGGGAATGTAACAGAACCAGGTGTTATGTGATGTGGGAATGTAACAGAACCAGGTGTTATGTGATGTGGGTTGGGAATGTAACAGAACCAGGTGTTATGTGATGTGGGTTGGGAATGTAACAGAACCAGGTGTGATGTGATGTGGGAATGTAACAGAACCAGGTGTTATGTGATGTGGGAATGTAACAGAACCAGGTGTGATGTGATGTGGGGATGTAACAGAACCAGGTGTTATGTGATGTGGGAATGTAACAGAACCAGGTGTTATGTGATGTGGGAATGTAACAGAACCAGGTGTTATGTGATGTGGGGATGTAACAGAACCAGGTGATATGTGATGTGGGTTGGGAATGTAACAGAACCAGGTGTTATGTGATGTGGGTTGGGAATGTAACAGAACCAGGTGTTATGTGATGTGGGTTGGGAATGTATCAGAACCAGGTGTTATGTGATGTGGGAATGTAACAGAACCAGGTGTTATGTGATGTGGGAATGTATCAGAACCAGGTGTTATGTGATGTGGGAATGTAACAGAACCAGGTGTTATGTGATGTGGGAATGTAACAGAACCAGGTGTTCTGTGATGTGGGAATGTATCAGAACCAGGTGTTATGTGATGTGGGAATGTATCAGAACCAGGTGTTATGTGATGTGGGTTGGGAATGTAACAGAACCAGGTGTTATGTGATGTGGGAATGTAACAGAACCAGGTGATATGTGATGTGGGGATGTAACAGAACCAGGTGTTATGTGATGTGGGAATGTAACAGAACCAGGTGTTATGTGATGTGGGAATGTAACAGAACCAGGTGTTATGTGATGTGGGAATGTAACAGAACCAGGTGTTATGTGATGTGGGAATGTAACAGAACCAGGTGTTATGTGATGTGGGTTGGGAATGTAACAGAACCAGGTGATATGTGATGTGGGTTGGGAATGTAACAGAACCAGGTGTAATGTGATGTGGGGATGTAACAGAACCAGGTGTTGTGTGATGTGGGAATGTAACAGAACCAGGTGTTATGTGATGTGGGAATGTAACAGAACCAGTTGTTATGTGATGTGGGGATGTAACAGAACCAGGTGTTGCCTAAAGCCTAAACCCTACACCTTAACCATAACCCTGAACCTATAACCCTAAACCCTAACCTTAACCATAACCCTAAACCCTAACCTTAACCATAAGCCTAAACCCTAACCTTAACCATAACCCTAAACACTACACCTAAACCCATAACCCTAAACCCTACACCTTAACCATAACCCTACATCCTAACCTTAACCCATAACCCTAAACGTTACACTTTAACCATAACCCTAAATCCTAACCTTAACCCATAACCCTAAACCCTACACCTGAACCTATAACCCTGAACCCTAACCCTAAACCTATAACCCTAAATCCTACACCTAAACCTATAACCCTAAACCCTACACCTTAACCCATAACCCTACACCTAAACCCATAACCCTAAACCTATAACCCTAATCCCTAACCTTAACCATAAACCTAAACCCTAACCTTAACCATAACCCTAAACCCTACACCTTAACCATAACCATAACCCTAAACCCTACACCTAAACCTATAACCCTAAACCCTACACTTAACCCTACACCTAAACCTATAACCCTAAACCTATAACCCTAATCCCTAACCTTAACCATAAACCTAAACCCTAACCTTAACCATAACCCTAGACCCTACACCTTAACCTTAACCCATAACCCTACACCTAAACCCAAACCCATAACCCTAAACCCTACACCTTGACCATAAGCCTAAACCTATAACCCTAAACCCTAACCTTAACCATAACCCTAAACCCTAACCTTAACCATAACCCTAAACCCTAAACCCAACACCTTAACCATAACCCTAAACCCTACACCTTAACCATAACCCTAAACCCTACACCTAAACCCATAACCCTAAACCCTACACCTAAACCCATAACCCATAACCCTAAACCCAACACCTTAACCATAACCCTAAACCCTACACCTTAACCATAACCCTAAACCCATAACCCTAAACCCATAACCCTAAACCCATAACCCTAAACCCTACACCTAAACCCATAACCCTAAACCCATAACCCTAAACCCATAACCGTAAACCCATAACCCTAAACCCATAACCCTAAACCCTACACCTAAACCCATAACCCTAAACCCTAAACCTAAACCCATAACCCTAAACCCATAACCCTAAACCCTAACCCTAAACCCATAACCCTAAACCCTAAACCCACAACCCTAAACCCATAAACCTAAACCCATAACCCTAAACCCATAACCCTAAACCCTACACCTAAACCCATAACCCTAAACCCTAACCCTAAACCCATAACCCTAAACCCTACACCTAAACCCATAACCCTAAACCCTAAACCTGAAATGTACTCCCTAGGCATAAAAGTGCCTTTTTTTTTCCTTGATGAGAATGTTTCCTCGTTTTACTGTCCTGTGGTCTTCTTGTCCCACACCTGGACGGTAAAACCAAAAACACACAGACACACAACTGCAAACAGCTATCGTTCCTCTGCTCCGTGGCCTTGGAACTCTACCCAGTTTAAAACTCCAAGGCTCTTGTTTTGGAAGAGTTGAAAATGTTCCATGTTACTGAGTGATGTAATTGTTCAATATAATTTTACGCGGTCGTACGATATGATACATCTGATGGCCAGTATCTATGATGGTTGTCCATCCGTCGTGTTACACTGAGCACAACCAAACATTAGGAACGACCTTCCAAATATTGAGATGTACCCTACCCTTTTGGCCTCAGAACAGCCTCAATTCCGTCGGGGCATGGAGATACCTTTACAAGGTGTCTAAAACATTCTACAAGGATGCTGGCCCATGTTGACTCTGGTGCTTCCCAACAATTGTGTCATGTTAGCTGGAGGCTCCATTGGGGTCCACTGAGTCACTTCCTTAGCTAGTTAGCATTTCCAGACATATCACTGAGGCACTTCCTTAGCTAGTTAGCATTACCAGGCATATCACTGAGGCACTTCCTTAGCTAGTTAGCATTTCCAGGCATATCACTGAGTCACTTCCTTAGCTAGTTAGCATTACCAGGAATATCACTGAGGCACTTCCTTAGCTAGTTAGCATTACCAGGAATATCACTGAGGCACTTCCGTAGCTAGTTAGCATTACCAGGAATATCACTGAGGCACTTCCTTAGCTAGTTAGCATTACCAGGAATATCACTGAGGCACTTCTGTAGCTAGTTAGCATTACCAGGCATATCACTGAGGCACTTCCTTAGCTAGTTAGCATTTCCAGGCATATCACTGAGTCACTTCCTTAGCTAGTTAGCATTACCAGGCATATCACTGAGGCACTTCCTTAGCTAGTTAGCATTTCCAGGCATATCACTGAGTCACTTCCTTAGCTAGTTAGCATTACCAGGAATATCACTGAGGCACTTCCTTAGCTAGTTAGCATTACCAGGCATATCACTGAGGCACTTCCTTAGCTAGTTAGCATTTCCAGGCATATCACTGAGTCACTTCCTTAGCTAGTTAGCATTACCAGGAATATCACTGAGGCACTTCCTTAGCTAGTTAGCATTACCAGGCATATCACTGAGGCACTTCCTTAGCTAGTTAGCATTTCCAGGCATATCACTGAGTCACTTCCTTAGCTAGTTAGCATTACCAGGAATATCACTGAGGCACTTCCGTAGCTAGTTAGCATTACCAGGCATATCACAGAGTCACTTCCTTAGCTAGTTAGCATTACCAGGCATATCACTGAGGCACTTCCTTAGCTAGTTAGCATTTCCAGGCATATCACTGAGTCACTTCCTTAGCTAGTTAGTATTACCAGGCATATCACTGAGGCACTTCCTTAGCTAGTTAGCATTACCATGCATATCACTGAGGCACTTCCGTAGCTAATTAGTATTACCAGGCATATATATTTTTTTCTCCCAGTTATCAAAATTAGGGAACTTTAATTGATTGAACAGTATAGCCTATGTTATTGGCCCATGCGGAGAGTGCGCATATTCAGTTGATCATTATTGGGTTTGTTAAAAGTTTGTTTTTGGACAATCATTTCCTCCAACAGGTTAGATGGATTTCATATTGTAGGCTATTTGTCTCTACAGAAACTCCTACGGCTACAGAAAGGCAGCTAGCTGAATGGCTGGTGTGCACCTGAATTACCTACAACAGCAAAACATCTAAATGTATCAGATTATTCCCAGATCTCAAAAAATGGTCAACTGATGTGGATTAAAAAGAGCGACTGCCTTTGAAAACCAACAACTCCCTTTGAAAACCAACAACTCCCTTTGAAAACCAACAACTCCCTTTGAAAACCAACAACTCCCTTTAAAAACCAACAACTCCCTTTAAAAACCAACAACTCCCTTTAAAACCAACAACTCCCTTTGAAAACCAACAACTCCCTTTAAAACCAACAACTCCCTTTGAAAACCAACAACTCCCTTTAAAAACCAACAACTCCCTTTGAAAACGACAGTTATTCTATTGTTTAAAATTGACTACAAATGTTTAAAAAGGACCATTTTGGTCATGAAGTCAGTCTCATCTAAAACGGAGTTTGGAAAAAATGTGTGCGTCACAACATGTCAATGAAGGTTGGGTTTTGATTTGATGATGTCCATTTGCTCACTAACAGTGAGGGTGAACCAGCTGCAGCTCTTTATCCAATAGGGTGAACCAGCTGCAGCTCTTTATCCAATAGGGTGAACCAGCTGCAGCTCTTTATCCAATAGGGTGAACCAGCTGCAGCTCTTTATCCAATAGGGTGAACCAGCTGCAGCTCTTTATCCAATAGGGTGAACCAGCTGCAGCTCTTTATCCAATAGGGTGAACCAGCTGCAGCTCTTTATCCAATAGGGTGAACCAGCTGCAGCTCTTTATCCAATAGGGTGAACCAGCTGCAGCTCTTTATCCAATAGGGTGAACCAGCTGCAGCTCTTTATCCAATAGGGTGAACCAGCTGCAGCTCTTTATCCAATAGGGTGAACCAGCTGCAGCTCTTTATCCAATAGGGTGAACAGCTGCAGCTCTTTATCCAATAGGGTGAACCCGCTGCAGCTCTTTATCCAATAGGGCGAACCAACTGCAGCTCTTTATCCAATAGGGTGAACCAACTGCAGCTCTTTATCCAATAGGGCGAACCAACTGCAGCTCTTTATCAATAGGGTGAACCAACTGCAGCTCTTTATCCAATAGGGTGAACCAACTGCAGCTCTTTATCCAATAGGGCGAACCAACTGCAGCTCTTTATCCAATAGGGTGAACCAGCAGCTGCAGCTCTTTATCCAATAGGGTGAACCAACTGCAGCTCTTTATCCAATAGGGTGAACCAGCAGCTGCAGCTCTGTATCCAATAGGGCGAACCAACTGCAGCTCTTTATCCAATAGGGCGAACCAACTGCAGCTCTTTATCCAATAGGGTGAACCAACTGCAGCTCTTTATCCAATAGGGTGAACCAGCTCTTTATCCAATAGGGTGAACCAGCTGCAGCTCTTTATCCAATAGGGTGAACAGCTGCAGCTCTTTATCCAATAGGGTGAACCAACTGCAGCTCTTTATCCAATAGGGTGAACCAGCAGCTGCAGCTCTTTATCCAATAGGGCGAACCAACTGCAGCTCTTTATCCAATAGGGTGAACCAGCTGCAGCTCTTTATCCAATAGGGCGAACCAACTGCAGCTCTTTATCCAATAGGGCGAACCAACTGAAGCTCTTTATCCAATAGGGTGAACAGCTCAAGCTCTTTATTCAATAGCATACACAGTGAGACAGACATGCCCAGCAGCTCCAACATTCTTTACGTAAGACAACACATCACACAATTTTTGAACATGAAAAATATCTTAGTTAGATGTAAAATCGTGCAACTAACGCATCCTAGGCAGAAACATATACAAATTAATTAAGTTATGAGGGGGGATTCTGGGGGATTTGGAGGAAGTCTGAATAGGTTTCCGTGTCTACAGCGTCTCACGAAGGACAATCATCATTAATCAAACGCGGAATCGGTCACACCTCCGAGACTGAAATGTAGTTTTTGTAATGAGCAACAGAAAAACCCCAAGTGCTAATCGGTGTGTTCAGTGGCTTTAAGTTGTGGACTTAGAAGATCCAATCTTGTTGTTTTCTGTTTAAAGAAAATGTGATTTGGAGAGTTAAAAACCTGGGAAGAAATTGGAGGAAATCAAAGTCCCTCGCCACCTTTTTATTTTTTTGCTGTGATATCGTTTTGTTAAATATCATTTAAAAAAAAAATATTTTTTATTCTTCCCTCGAGAGGATATTTTTATTATTTAATTTAAATACCTCTCACACTTTTCTTTTGCTGTTACAGTAAATCTATCCATATGAATGTAAGAACACAAGGGCTAATTTAACAGATGTCTAGTCATTATTAGCCTGGTTCTGTATGGAATGCAGGTGCATTATGGGACACTGGTCAGGTCAATATCGTTGCCAAAGCAATCGAAAGTAGATAATATACAAACGTGAAATAAAAAATAAAGGTGAACAGTAAACATTACACTCACAGAAGTTCCAAAAGAATAAAGACATTTCAAATGTCATATTATATATATATATACAGTGTTTATCAGTCTGTCTGTCTTTCTACCGCCTCCCCCCCTCCGTCTCTCAGTGATGACATAACACTGACCATCCCTGAGTCTTCCCATTTCCTCTACTCTCCCTCCCTCTTTCCCTCTTGCTTTCCACCCTTCACTCCTCTATATTTCATCTTTCCTCTGTTTAGGCTCTCGTCGGCGTGATTTGAGCTACCTCTTATCCTCTCTCTCCCTGCCTCTTTTCTCTCATATCTTCTCTGGTTTCTCCCATCTTCCCTCTCATTTCTCCCTCCATTGTTCATCTCCATTTTTTATTTTCTCTGCTATCTCTCCATCTTTCAGGCCATCACAGTGAGGCGGGTTGGGCTTCCCTCTCTCTTTCCATGTTGTCTCTCCATTCCCTGTCTATTTGAACTGGGCATTCCCTCTCTCCTTGTTGTCTCTCCATTCCCTGTCTATTTGAACTGGGCATTCCCTCTCTCCTTGTTGTCTCTCCATTCCCTGTCTATTTGAACTGGGCATTCCCTCTCTCTTTCCATGTTGTCTCTCTATTATCTATATCGTAGGCAGGCCCCTTTCTTTCCACGTCTCTCTATCTCTATCAGGATATCCATGGTAATGAACCAGACTATAATTATGTGGACAGCGGAAGGCTTGATCTACATTCCAAATATAATCCTATTCCCTATAAAGTGCACTACTTTAGACCAGAGCCCTATGGCACCCTATTCCCTATATAGTGCACTACTTTAGACCAGAGCCCTATGGCACCCTATTCCCTATATAGTACACTATTTTAGACCAGAGCCCTATAGAACCCTATTCCCTATATATAGTGCACTACTTTAGACCAGAGCCCTATAGAACCCTATTCCCTATATATAGTGCACTACTTTAGACCAGAGCCCTATGACACCCTATTCCCTATATAGTGCACTACTTTAGACCAGAGCCCTATTCCCTATATAGTGCACTACTTTAGACCAGAGCCCTATTCACTATATAGTGCACTACTTTAGACCAGAACCCTATGACACCCTATTCCCTATATATAGTGCACTACTTTAGACCAGAGCCCTATGACACCCTATTCCTATATAGTGCACTACTTTAGACCAGAACCCTATGGCACCCTATTCCCTATATAGTGCACTACTTTAGACCAGAGCCCTATGGCACCCTATTCCCTATAGTGCACTACTTTAGACCAGAACCCTATGACACCCTATTCCCTATATAGTGCACTACTTTAGACCAGAACCCTATGACACCCTATTCCCTATATAGTGCACTACTTTAGACCAGAACCCTATGGCACCCTATTCCCTATATAGTGCACTACTTTAGACCAGAGCCCTATGGCACCCTATTCCCTATATAGTGCACTACTTCAGACCGGAGCCCTATGGCACCCTATTCCCCTATATAGTGCACTACTTTAGACCAGAGCCCTATGGCACCCTATTCCCTATATAGTGCACTACTTTAGACCAGGGCCCTATTCCCTATATAGTGCACTACTTTAGACCAGAGCCCTATTCCCCTATATAGTGCACTACTTTAGACCAGGGCCCTATTCCCTATATAGTGCACTACTTTAGACCAGAGTCCGTAGGAAATAGGGTGCCATTTGGGACGTGCACCCAGCTGATAAGGTGTTGATCAGGATGCAAATAGACACTCTAGTTATCACCTGCATGCTGTCATGGTGCTGTGGAACAGACCTTTCTATAGCCATCCCCCTCCCTCCCTCCCTCCCTCCCTCCCTCCCTCCCCTCCCTCCCTCCCTCCCTCCCTCCCCCCCTCCCTCCCTCCCTCCCTCCCTCCCTCCCTATCTATGCATCTCAGGAGATCCACCGGAGGCGAGGCTTTCCTCCTCTTTCCTCTCCTCTTTCTTCTCCTCTTTCCTCTCCTCTTTCCTCTCCTCTTTCCTCCTCTTTCCTCTCCTCTTTCCTCTCCTCTTTCCTCTCCTCTTTCCTCTCCTCTTTCCTCTCCTCTTTCCTCTCCTCTTTCCTCTCCTCTTTCCTCTCCTCTTTCCTCTCCTCTTTCCTCCTCTTTCCTCTCCTCTTTCCTCTCCTCTTTCCTCCTCTTTCCTCTCCTCTTTCCTCTCCTCTTTCCTTTCCTCTTTCCTCTCCTTTTTCCTCTCCTCTTTCCTCCTCTTTCCTCTCCTCTTTCCTCTCCTCTTTTCTCCTCTTTCCTCTCCTCTTTCCTCTCCTCTTTCCTTTCCTCTTTCCTCTCCTTTTTCCTCTCCTCTTTCCTCCTCTTTCCTCTCCTCTTTCCGCTCCTCTTTCCTCCTCTTTCCTCTCCTCTTTCCTTTCCTCTTTCCTCTCCTTTTTCCTCTCCTCTTTCCTCCTCTTTCCTCTCCTCTTTCCTCTCCTCTTTCCTCTCCTCTTTCCTTTCCTCTTTCCTCTCCTTTTTCCTCTCCTCTTTCCTCCTCTTTCCTCTCCTCTTTCCTCTCCTCTTTCCTTTCCTCTTTCCTCTCCTTTTTCCTCTCCTCTTTCCTCCTCTTTCCTCTCCTCTTTCCTTTCCTCTTTCCTCTCCTTTTTTCCTCTCCTCTTTCCTCCCTCTTTCCTCTCCTCTTTCCCTCTCCTCTTTCCTTTCCTCTTTCCTCTCCTTTTTCCTCTCCTCTTTCCTCCTCTTTCCTCTCCTCTTTCCTCTCCTCTTTCCTCTCCTCTTTCCTTTCCTCTTTCCTCTCCTTTTTCCTCTCCTTTTTCCTCCTCTTTCCTCTCCTCTTTCCTCTCCTCTTTCCTTTCCTCTTTCCTCTCCTTTTTCCTCTCCTCTTTCCTCTCCTCTTTCCTCCTCTTTCCTCTCCTCTTTCCTCCTCTTTCCTCTCCTCTTTCCTCTCCTCTTTCCTTTCTCTCTCCAATCTCAGGAGATCCATCAGGACTGAGATGGTACCTGTACTATCCTCAATATATTTCACATCTCTCTCTCTCTCTCTTTCAATTCAATGCAATTACATTTTAGGGGCTTTATTGGCATGGGAACATATGCTAACATTGCAAAAGCAAGTGAAGTAGATAATTAACAAAAGTGAAGAAAACTATAAAAATTAACAGTAAACATTACACTCAAAAAAGTTCCAAAGAATGAAGACATTACAAATGTCAAATTATGTAAATATACAGTGTTGTAACGATTTGCAAATAGTTCCAAGTGCAAAAGAGAAAATAAATAAAACATAAATATGGGATATATTTACAATGGTGTTTGTTCTTCACTGGTTGCCCTTTTCTGGTGGCAACAGGTAACAAATCTTGCTGCTGTGATGGCACACTGTGGAATTTCACCCAATAGATGAGAGTTTATCAAAATCTGGTTTGTTTTCAAATTCTTTGTTGATATGTGTAATCTATATGTCTACAATATGGTCATACATTGGGCAGGAGGTTAGGAAGTGCAGCTCAGTTTCCACCTCATTTTGTGGGCAGTGAGCACATAGCCTGTCTTCTCTTGAGAGCCATGTCTGCCTACGGCGGCCTTTCTCAATAGCAAGGCTATGCTCACTGAGTATGTACATAGTCAAAGAGTTCCTTACTTTTGAGTCAGTCACAGTGGTCAGGTATTCTGCCACTGTGTACTCTCTGTTTAGGGCCAAAAAGCATTCTAGTTTTCTCTGTTGTTTGGTAAATTCATTCTAACGTGTCAAGTAATTATCTTTTTGTTTCTCATGATTTGCATGGGTCTAATTGCGTTGCTGTCCTGGGGCTCTGTGGGGTTTGTTTGTGTTTGTGAACAGAACGCCTCAGGTGTTGGTCAGGATGCAAATACATTTCGTTATCACAGTGTCAGTGTTGCAGTCGGTGGAATGACAAGAACTTACCAACGTACCAGAAACGCACGAGCAAAAGAAAAAACTCCAGTCGACACCAGGCTGGCCCAAGTGGGTGCTAATCACTTCCTGTCTGCTATTTGCATGTGTAATAAAGTGTGAGAGCAGATAGCATAGGGCTACATCTATTACTGTGACGGCTCTAGGCAGCCCTGACCTTATCTATCCATACGCCTGTTACATTTAGGAATCAATTATTTCATCCCATGGAGAGGAGAGAAAGGAGATTCCAGTATAACACCGGTGCGTTAAAATAGACGGCTGGGCTGTCAGAGCGATGAAGCAATATCATGATGATATCTGACTGGATCATCTGAATGCCATTTTAAATTATCGCTGTCTGGGCTTAATGACAAGCTGGAATAGAGTTTCCATGTCATAAGGTCTACAGATTGGGCTGTGGGTGGACAGGGGGAAGAGAGGAGGAGAGGAGGAGAGGAAAGGAGAAGGAAGAGGAGAGAAGAGGAGAGGGAAAGACAGGGGTAGAAATGGAAAGAAAAGAAGGAGAGGAGAGGAATGGAAGGGAGGAGGGAGAAAGGAGGAGGAGAGGAAACAGAGGAGAGGAGAGGGGAGAAGGGGAGAGGAGAGGGGAGAGAAGAGGAGAGGAGAAGGGGAGAGGAGGAAGGGAGGAGGGAGAAGGGAGGAGAAGGAGGAAGAGGAGAAGGGAGGAAGGAGAGAGAAGAGAGGAGAGAGGAGGAGAAGGGGAGGAGAAAGGGGAGAGGAGGAAGAGAGAGGAGAAAGGAGAGGAAGGAGAGAAGGGGAGAGGAGAAGGAGGAGATGAGAAGGGGAGAGGAGAGAAGGAGAGGATAGGGAGGAGAGGAGAAGGGAGGAGAGGAGAAAGGGGAGAGAGGAGAAGGGGGAGAGGAGAAGGGGAGGGGAGGAGCAATACCTCTCTCATAGAAACTAATCCCTACTTTTCCTCACCGTCTATTTTACTGGCACAGCAAAGAGGTGTGTGTGTTGCAAAGAGATTATTACTGTGGGTATACTTGTGTGTATGTGTGTGTGTGATGTCTACGTGACGTGTGTGTAGTTGAGTGTGTGTGGGTTACATACTGTAGGTGTACATGTCACATATCATCTGGTAACAGGAGAGAAGCTGCAGTCAGACAGCGTTTTATATCTCCTTCCTTCCTTCTGTCTTCTGTCTCTTCCTCCACATTTCCTCTTTCCCTCCCCCTCCATCCCTCTGTAACAGTATACTTTAAACCGTCCCCTCGCCCATAACCGGGCGCGAACCAGGGACCTTCTGCACACAACGACAACAGTCACCCTCGAAGCATCGTTACCCATCGCTCCATAAAGCCACGGCCCTTGCAGAGCAAGGGGAACTAGTACTTCAAAGGTCTCAGAGCAAGTGACGTAACCGATTGAAACGCTATTTAGCGCACACACCGCTAACTAAGCTAGCCGTTTCACATCCGTTACACTCACCCCCCTTTTGACCTTCCTCCTTTTCCGCAGCAACCAGTAATCCGGGTCAACAGCATCAATGTAACAGTATACTTTTAAACCGTCCCTCGCCCTTACCCGGGCGCGAACCAGGGACCCTCTGCACACATCAACAACAGTCATCCACGAAGCATCGTTGTTACCCATCGCTCCCACAAGAGCCGCGGCCCTTGCAGAGCAAGGGAACTAGTACTTCAAGGTCTCAGAGCAAGTGACGTAACCGATTGAAACGCTATTTAGCGCACACCGCTAACTAAGCTAGCCGTTTCACATCCGTTACACCAACACCACCGCTAACTAAGCTAGCCGTTTCACATCCGTTACACCAGCACCACCGCTAACTAAGCTAGCCGTTTCACATCTGTTACACTCACCCCCTTCTTCTTCTCCTCTTCTCTACGCTATCTCTCCAATCTCAGGAGAACCATCGGAACTGAGATGATACCATACTATCCGCAATGTATTTCTCTCTCTCCTGTCTCTTTACAATTGTTCTCCTTTCATATCTGTAAACGAAGGTGGATTGGGGGAGAGATGTGCAATCTACAGGACATGGAAGAGATGTGTAATCTACAGGCCAGGAGGATGTGTAATCTACAGGGGAGGGATGTGTAATCTACAGGGGAGGATGTGTAATCTACAGGGAGGGATGTGATATCTACAGGCCAGGGGAGGGATGTGTAATCTACAGGGAGGGATGTGTAATCTACAGGCCAGGAGGATGTGTAATCTACAGGGAGGGATGTGATATCTACAGGCCAGGGGAGAGATGTGATATCTACAGGCCAGGGGAGATGTGTAATCTACAGGCCAGGGAGGGATGTGATATCTGCAGGCCGGGGAGAGATGTGATATCTACAGGCCAGGAGGGGTGTGATATCTACAGGCCAGGGGGAGGGTGTGATATCTACAGGCCAGGGGACAGATGTGATATCTACAGGCCAGGGAGATGTGATATCTACAGGCCAGGGGAGGGATGTGATATCTACAGGCCAGGGAGAGGATGTGATATCTACAGGCCAGGGGACGAATGTGATATCTACAGGCCAGGGGGAGGATGTGATATCTACAGGCCAGGGGAGGATGTGATATCTGCAGGCCAGGGGAGGGATGTGATATCTACAGGCCAGGGGAGGATGTGATATCTACAGGCCAGGGAGGGGTGTGATATCTACAGGCCAGGGAGGGATGTGATATCTACCCAGGCCAGGGAGGGATGTGATATCTACAGGCCAGAGAAGGATGTGATATCTACAGGCCACAGGAGGATGTGATATCTACAGGCCAGGGGAGGGATGTGATATCTACAGGCCAGGAGGGATGTGATATCTACAGGCCAGGGGAGGATGGTGATATCTACAGGCCAGAGGAGGATGTGATATCTACAGGCCAGAGGAGGATGTGATATCTACAGGCCAGGGGAGGTGTGATATCTACAGGCCAGGGAGGGGTGTATCTACAGGCCAGGGGAGGGGTGTGATATCTACAGGCCAGGGGGGAGGGTGTGTGATATCTACAGGTCAGGGGAGGGATGTGATATCTACAGGCCAGGGGAGGTGGCCATATCTACAGGCCAGGGAGGGTGTGATATCTACAGGCCCACGAGGAGGGATGTGATATCTACAGGCCAGGAGGGTGTGATATCTACAGGCCAGGGGAGGGGTGTGATATCTACAGGCCACGGGAGGGATGTGATATCTACAGGCCAGAGGAGGGATGTGATATCTACAGGCCAGAGGAGGGATGTGTATCTACAGCCGAGGGAGGGATGTGATATCTATAGGCCGGGGAGGGATGTGATATCTACAGACCACAGGGAGAGGATGTGTTATCCACAGCCAGGAGAGATGTTTGATATCTATAGGCCAGGGAGGGATGTGATATCTACAGGCCAGGAGGGGTGTGATATCTACAGGCCAGAGGAGGGATGTGATATCTACAGGCCAGAGGAGGGATGTGATATCTACAGGCCAGAGGAGGATGTGATATCTACAGGCCAGAGGAGGATGTGATATCTACAGGCCAGGGGAGAGATGTGATATCTACAGGCCAGGGGAGGGATGTGATATCTACAGGCCAGGGGAGGGGTGTGATATCTACAGGCCAGGGGAGGGTGTGATATCTACAGGCCACGGGAGGGATGTGATATCTACAGGCCAGAGGAGGGATGTGATATCTACAGGCCAGAGGAGGGATGTGATATCTACAGGCCAGGGAGGGATGTGATATCTATAGGCCAGGGAGGGATGTGATATCTACAGGCCACGGGAGGGATGTGATATCTACAGGCCAGGGAGGGATGTGATATCTACAGGCCACGGGAGGGATGTGATATCTACAGGCCAGGGGAGAGATGTGATATCTACAGGCCAGGGAGGGATGTGATATCTACAGGCCAGGGAGGGATGTGATATCTACAGGCCAGGGGAGGGATGTGATATCTACAGGCCAGGGAGGGGTGTGATATCTACAGGCCAGGGAGGGATGTGATATCTACAGGCCAGGGAGGGATGTGATATCTACAGGCCACGGGAGGGATGTGATATCTACAGGCCAGGGGAGGGATGTGATATCTACAGGCCAGGGAGGGATGTGATATCTACAGGCCACGGGAGGGATGTGATATCTACAGGCCACGGGAGGGATGTGATATCTACAGGCCAGGGGAGGGTGTGATATCTACAGGCCACGGGAGGGATGTGATATCTACAGGCCAGGGAGGGGTGTGATATCTACAGGCCACGGGAGGGATGTGATATCTACAGGCCACGGGAGGGATGTGATATCTACAGGCCAGGGAGGGATGTGATATCTACAGGCCAGGGGAGGGATGTGATATCTACAGGCCAGAGGAGGGATGTGATATCTACAGGCCAGGGAGGGGTGTGATATCTACAGGCCACGGGAGGGATGTGATATCTACAGGCCAGGGGAGGGGTGTGATATCTACAGGCCAGGGGAGAAACCCCCTGCTGACGGTACATGAGTAGAAAGCCCACTTCCTTCAGTGTTTTCAAACACTCGAGTCTCCATAACAACCTGCGGTGTAATCCCCGAGATTGATGGTGTGTGAGATATGTTAACTGAAAACGATACATTCCTGCTTTTTATCAGGACTAAAGGCTGTCTGGGAGAGAGAAGGGAAGGCCCCCATGTTCACTTTCTCTCTCCTTGGGATATACTGTGATGAGTCCCAAATGGTTCCATATTCCATATGTAGTAAACTACTTAAGACCAGGGTTCCCATAGTGGCCTGTTTAAAAGTAGTGCACTATCTAGGGCATAGGGTGACATTTTGGTATATAGACAAGCTCTGCTAAGTGGGACAATATGGAGGTTTAGGAGCTGGGGGTAAGTGGAAAAAGATGGGCTGAATTGG
This sequence comes from Oncorhynchus keta, assembly GCF_023373465.1. NCBI lineage: Eukaryota > Metazoa > Chordata > Actinopteri > Salmoniformes > Salmonidae > Oncorhynchus > Oncorhynchus keta. Next base: position 4,384,391 of record NC_068424.1, on the reverse strand, counting down.
AAAAGGTGCAACATACACACACTGGAAAGGTCTTAATGTCACGTTAGACTGAAGGACTCTCTGAGCAGACTCTGGTGGAGAGGTTAAGGGGCTGGGGTAAGTGGGGAGGTTAAGGGGCTGGGGTGGGTGGGGAGGTTAAGGGGCTGGGGTAAGTGGGGAGGTTTAGAGGCTGGGGTAAGTGGAGAGGTTTAGAGTCTGGGGTAAGTGGGGAGGTTAAGGGGCTGGGGTAAGTGGAGAGGTTAAGGGGCTGGGGTAAGTGGGGAGGTTAAGGGGCTGGGGTAAGTGGGGAGGTTTAGAGGCTGGGGTAAGTGGAGAGGTTTAGAGTCTGGGGTAAGTGGGGAGGTTAAGGGGCTGGGGTAAGTGGAGAGGTTAAGGGGCTGGGGTAAGTGGAGAGGTTAAGGGGCTGGGGTAAGTGGAGAGGTTAAGGGGCTGGGGTAAGTGGAGAGGTTAAGAGGCTGGGGTAAGTGGAGAGGTTAAGTGGCTGGGGTAAATGGAGAGGTTTAGAGGCTGGGGTAAGTGGAGAGGTTAAGGGGCTGGGGTAAGTGGAGAGGTGAAGGGGCTGGGGTAAGTAGAGAGGTTAAGGGGCTGGGGTAAGTGGAGAGGTGAAGGGGCTGGGGTAAGTGGGGAGGTTTAGGGGCTGGGGTAAGTGGAGAGGTTTAGAGTCTGGGGTAAATGGAGAGGTTTAGAGACTGGGGTAAATGGAGAGGTTTAGAGTCTGGGGTAAATGGAGAGTTTTAGAGACTGGGGTAAATGGAGAGGTTTAGGGGCTGGGGTAAGTGGAGAGGTGAAGGGGCTGGGGTAAGTGGAGAGGTTAAGGGGCTGGGGTAAGTGGAGAGGTTTAGAGGCTGGGGTAAGTGGAGAGGTTAAGGGGCTGGGGTAAGTGGAGAGGTTTAGGGGCTGGGGTAAGTGGAGAGGTGAAGGGGCTGGGGTAAATGGAGAGGTTTAGAGGCTGGGGTAAGTGGAGAGGTTTAGAGTCTGGGGTAAGTGGAGAGGTTAAGGGGCTGGGGTAAGTGGAGAGGTTTAGAGGCTGGGGTAAGTGGAGAGGTTTAGAGGCTGGGGTAAGTGGAGAGGTTAAGGGGCTGGGGTAAGTGGAGAGGTTAAGGGGCTGGGGTAAGTGGAGAGGTTAAGGGGCTGGGGTAAGTGGAGAGGTTAAGGGGCTGGGGTAAGTGGAGAGGTTAAGGGGCTGGGGTAAGTGGAGAGGTTAAGAGGCTGGGGTAAGTGGAGAGGTTAAGGGGCTGGGGTAAGTGGAGAGGTTAAGGGGCTGGGGTAAGTGGAGAGGTTAAGGGGCTGGGGTAAGTGGAGAGGTTAAGGGGCTGGGGTAAGTGGAGAGGTTAAGGGGCTGGGGTAAGTGGAGAGGTTAAGGGGCTGGGGTAAGTGGAGAGGTTAAGGGGCTGGGGTAAGTGGAGAGGTTAAGGGGCTGGGGTAAGTGGAGAGGTTAAGGGGCTGGGGTAAGTGGAGAGGTTAAGGGGCTGGGGTAAGTGGAGAGGTTAAGGGGCTGGGGTAAGTGGAGAGGTTTAGAGGCTGGGGTAAGTGGAGAGGTTTAGAGGCTGGGGTAAGTGGAGAGGTTAAGGGGCTGGGGTAAGTGGAGAGGTTAAGGGGCTGGGGTAAGTGGAGAGGTTTAGAGGCTGGGGTAAGTGGAGAGGTTAAGAGGCTGGGGTAAGTGGAGAGGTTAAGGGGCTGGGGTGAGTGGAGAGGTTTAGGGGCTGGGGTAAATGGAGAGGTTTAGGGGCTGGGGTAAATGGAGAGGTTTAGAGTCTGGGGTAAGTGGAGAGGTTAAGAGGCTGGGGTAAGTGGAGAGGTTTAGAGGTTGGGGTAAGTGGAGAGGTTTAGAGTCTGGGGTAAGTGGAGAGGTTAAGGGGCTGGGGTAAGTGGAGAGCTTTAGAGGTTGGGGTAAGTGTAGAGGTTTAGAGACTGGGGTAAATGGAGAGGTTTAGAGGCTGGGGTAAGTGGAGAGGTTAAGGGGCTGGGGTGAGTGGAGAGGTTAAGGGGCTGGGGTAAGTGGAGAGGTTAAGGGGCTGGGGTAAGTGGAGAGGTTTAGAGGCTGGGGTAAGTGGGGAGGTTAAGGGGCTGGGGTGAGTGGAGAGGTTAAGGGGCTGGGGTAAGTGGAGAGGTTAAGGGGCTGGGGTAAGTGGAGAGGTTTAGAGGCTGGGGTAAGTGGGGAGGTTTAGGGGCTGGGGTAAGTGGAGAGGTTAAGGGGCTGGGGTAAGTGGAGAGGTTTAGAGGCTGGGGTAAGTGGGGAGGTTAAGGGCCTGGGGTGAGTGGAGAGGTTAAGGGGCTGGGGTAAGTGGAGAGGTTAAGGGGCTGGGGTAAGTGGAGAGGTTAAGGGGCTGGGGTAAGTGGAGAGGTTTAGAGGCTGGGGTAAGTGGAGAGGTTAAGAGGCTGGGGTAAGTGGAGAGGTTAAGGGGCTGGGGTGAGTGGAGAGGTTAAGGGGCTGGGGTAAGTGGAGAGCTTTAGGGGCTGGGGTAAGTGGAGAGGTTTAGAGTCTGGGGTAAGTGGAGAGGTTAAGAGGCTGGGGTAAGTGGAGAGGTTTAGAGGCTGGGGTAAGTGGAGAGGTTTAGAGTCTGGGGTAAGTGGAGAGGTTAAGGGTCTGGGGTAAGTGGAGAGCTTTAGAGGTTGGGGTAAGTGTAGAGGTTAAGGGGCTGGGGTAAGTGGAGAGGTTTAGAGGCTGGGGTAAGTGGAGAGGTTAAGGGGCTGGGGTAAGTGGAGAGGTTAAGGGGCTGGGGTAAGTGGAGAGGTTTAGAGACAGTGGTAAATGGAGAGGTTTAGAGGCTGGGGTAAGTGGAGAGGTTAAGGGGCTGGGGTGAGTGGAGAGGTTAAGGGGCTGGGGTAAGTGGAGAGGTTAAGGGGCTGGGGTAAGTGGAGAGGTTTAGAGGCTGGGGTAAGTGGGGAGGTTAAGGGGCTGGGGTGAGTGGAGAGGTTAAGGGGCTGGGGTAAGTGGAGAGGTTAAGGGGCTGGGGTAAGTGGAGAGGTTTAGAGGCTGGGGTAAGTGGGGAGGTTAAGGGGCTGGGGTGAGTGGAGAGGTTAAGGGGCTGGGGTAAGTGGAGAGGTTAAGGGGCTGGGGTAAGTGGAGAGGTTTAGAGGCTGGGGTAAGTGGGGAGGTTAAGGGGCTGGGGTAAGTGGAGAGGTTTAGAGTCTGGGGTAAATGGAGAGGTTAAGGGGCTGGGGTAAGTGGGGAGGTTAAGGGGCTGGGGTAAGTGGAGAGGTTTAGAGGCTGTGTATGTGTATGTGTGTGTGTGTGTGTGTGTGTGTGTGTGTGTGAGATCTTCTCTGCAGTGTGTTTCCTTTATGTCTGACCATTTTAACAACACGGCAAGCAGTCAGAAAACACCAGGTGCTGCGCTTCAACACATGATAAGGGCAAATTAGATAACATACAGTATAACTACTGCAGGGAGGACAGTATAACTACTGCAGAGAGGACAGTATAACTACTGCAGAGAGGACAGTATAACTACTGCAGAGAGGACAGTAAAACTACTGCAGAGAGGACAGTATAACTACTGCAGAGAGGACAGTACAACTACTGCAGAGAGGACAGTATAACTACTGCAGGGAGGACAGTATAACTACTGCAGAGAGGACAGTATAACTACTGCAGAGAGGACAGTATAACTACTGCAGAGAGGACAGTATAACTACTGCAGAGAGGACAGTAAAACTACTGCAGAGAGGACAGTATAACTACTGCAGAGAGGACAGTATAACTACTGCAGAGAGGACAGTACAACTACTGCAGGGAGGACAGTATAACTACTGCAGGGAGGACAGTAAAACTACTGCAGAGAGGACAGTATAACTACTGCAGAGAGGACAGTACAACTACTGCAGGGAGGACAGTATAACTACTGCAGAGAGGACAGTATAACTACTGCAGAGAGGACAGTATAACTACTGCAGAGAGGACAGTATAACTACTGCAGAGAGGACAGTATAACTACTGCAGAGAGGACAGTAGAACTACTGCAGAGAGGACAGTATAACTACTGCAGAGAGGACAGTATAACTACTGCAGAGAGGACAGTAAAACTACTGCAGAGAGGACAGTATAACTACTGCAGAGAGGACAGTATAACTACTGCAGAGAGGACAGTAAAACTACTGCAGAGAGGACAGAATAACTACTGCAGAGAGGACAGTATAACTACTGCAGTGAGGACAGTAAAACTACTGCAGAGAGGACAGTAAAACTACTGCAGAGAGGACAGTAAAACTACTGCAGAGAGGACAGTATAACTACTGCAGAGAGGACAGAATAACTACTGCAGAGAGGACAGTAAAACTACTGCAGAGAGGACAGTATAACTACTGCAGGGAGGACAGTATAACTACTGCAGAGAGGACAGTATAACTACTGCAGAGAGGACAGAATAACTACTGCAGAGAGGACAGTAAAACTACTGCAGAGAGGACAGTAAAACTACTGCAGGGAGGACAGTAAAACTACTGCAGAGAGGACAGTAAAACTACTGCAGAGAGGACAGTAAAACTACTGCAGAGAGGACAGTATAACTACTGCAGAGAGGACAGTAAAACTACTGCAGAGAGGACAGTATAACTACTGCAGGGAGGACAGTATAACTACTGCAGAGAGGACAGTATAACTACTGCAGAGAGGACAGAATAACTACTGCAGAGAGGACAGTAAAACTACTGCAGAGAGGACAGTAAAACTACTGCAGGGAGGACAGTAAAACTACTGCAGAGAGGACAGTAAAACTACTGCAGAGAGGACAGTAAAACTACTGCAGAGAGGACAGTATAACTACTGCAGAGAGGACAGTAAAACTACTGCAGGGAGGACAGTAAAACTACTGCAGGGAGGACAGTAAAACTACTGCAGGGAGGACAGTAAAACTACTGCAGGGAGACAGTAAAACTACTGCAGAGAGGACAGAATAACTACTGCAGAGAGGACAGTAAAACTACTGCAGAGAGGACAGTAAAACTACTGCAGAGAGGACAGTAAAACTACTGCAGGGAGACAGTAAAACTACTGCAGGGAGGACAGTAAAACTACTGCAGAGAGGACAGTATAACTACTGCAGAGAGGACAGTAAAACTACTGCAGAGAGGACAGTATAACTACTGCAGGGAGGACAGTATAACTACTGCAGAGAGGACAGTATAACTACTGCAGAGAGGACAGTATAACTACTGCAGAGAGGACAGTAAAACTACTGCAGAGAGGACAGTAAAACTACTGCAGGGAGGACAGTAAAACTACTGCAGAGAGGACAGTAAAACTACTGCAGAGAGGACAGTAAAACTACTGCAGAGAGGACAGTATAACTACTGCAGAGAGGACAGTAAAACTACTGCAGGGAGGACAGTAAAACTACTGCAGGGAGGACAGTAAAACTACTGCAGGGAGGACAGTAAAACTACTGCAGGGAGACAGTAAAACTACTGCAGAGAGGACAGAATAACTACTGCAGAGAGGACAGTAAAACTACTGCAGAGAGGACAGTAAAACTACTGCAGAGAGGACAGTAAAACTACTGCAGGGAGACAGTAAAACTACTGCAGAGAGGACAGAATAACTACTGCAGAGAGGACAGTAAAACTACTGCAGATAGGACAGTAAAACTACTGCAGTGAGGACAGTATAACTACTGCAGAGAGGACAGTATAACTACTGCAGAGAGGACAGTAAAACTACTGCAGAGAGGACAGAATAACTACTGCAGAGAGGACAGTATAACTACTGCAGCGAGGACAGTAAAACTACTGCAGAGAGGACAGAGTAAGCTACTGTGAGAGGACAGAATAACTACTGCAGAGAGGACAGTATAACTACTGCAGAGGATGATAAAAACTACTGCAGAGAGGACAGTAAAACTACTGCAGAGAGGACAGAATAACTACTGCAGAGAGGACAGTATAACTACTGCAGAGAGGACAGTAAAACTACTGCAGAGAGGACAGTATAACCACTGCAGAGAGGACAGAATAACTACTGCAGGGAGGACAGTAAAACTACTACAGTGAGGACAGAATAACTACTGCAGAGAGGACAGTAAAACTACTGCAGGAGGACAAGTGTAAAACTACTGCAGAGGACAGTAACCACTGCAGCGAGGACAGAACCACTGCAGCGAGGACAGTAAAACTACTGCAGGGAGGACAGTAAAACTACTGCAGGGAGGACAGAATAACCACTGCAGGGAGGGACCGCAAAACTACTGCAGGGAGGACAGTAAAACTACTGCAGGGAGGACAGAATAACTACTGCAGGGAGGACAGTAAAACCACTGCAGGAGGACAGTAAAACTACTGCGGGAGACAGTAAAACTACTGCAGGGAGGACAGTAAAACTACTGCAGGGAGGAGGTAAAACTGCTGCAGGGAGGACAGTAAAACTACTGCAGGGAGGACAGTAAAACTACTGCAGAGAGGACAGTAAAACTACTGCAGCGAGGACAGTAAAACTACTGCAGCGAGGACAGTAAAACTACTGCAGGAGGACAGTAAACTACTGCAGGGAGGACAGAATAACTACTGCAGGGAGGACAGTAAAACTACTGCAGGGAGGACAGTAAAACTACTGCAGGGAGGACAGAATAACTACTGCAGGGAGGACAGTAAAACTACTGCAGGAGGACAGTAAACTACTGCGGGGAGACAGTAAAACTACTGCAGGGAGGACAGTAAAACTACTGCAGGGAGGACAGAATAACTACTGCAGGGAGGACAGTAAAACTACTGCAAGTAGATCAGTAAAACAGAGAGTAGGCATGAGGGAAGTAAGGAGGGAGTGTGTCAGGTACAAAGAAAGGCTCACACACAGCTCTGGACAGTGGCTGGACAATTGACTGTGTGTGAGGTTTTCAATTCCTCCATTTTACTGTCCGTGGTTTTAAAATGTTGAGATCACACCACAGAATTAAAAAGAAAGATCCCCCTTTCAAATCACTACCCTCCACGTCCTTCCACCCTCCGATGCTCCCCCTCTATCAGGGGTCAGGGTACTAATGGAGGACCTTGTGGCCTTGTGCGCCTCTCAAACATTCCCCCTCTCCCTGTCCCTCTTATAAATCAAGCCAGCTCGTCTCAGAGTGCCCAGTCTCTCTGTGATGTTCCAGGCATGTCTCATTTCAAAGTCTCTCTCTCACAGGCTCACACGGATTAACTTTTACTCTCCGGAGAGTCGCAACGTGGGAGCAGAGAGAAAAGGAGGGAGGGAAGAAAGAGAGACAGAGAGAGAGATAAGAGAGACAAAGAAAGGATGAAAGAAAACACAAGTAAAATAAGTAAATAGAGAAAGAATAAGGAAGGAAGAAAGAGAGAGAGAGAAAGAGTAAGAGAAAATAGCAGGGAATGCAGGGCCTCTAACCAATGTTTATTTAATAGTGAATTACGACTCTGACTTCATGAAGGTACGTATTATGAATCACTGCATTCTGAGACAAGACATTGCATTTCCTGGTTATTCCTAGTAATTTAAGCTATGGTAAAAGGAAGGAGGGAGGGAGGGAGGGAGGGAGGGAGGGAGGGAGGGAGGGAGGGAGGGAGGGAGGGGAAGGAAGGAAGGAAGGAAGGAAGGAAGGAAGGAGGGAGGGAGGGAGGGAGGGGGGAGGGAGGAGGGAGGGAGGGAGGGAGGGAGGGAAGGAAGGAAGGAAGGAAGGAAGGAAGGAAGGAGGGAGGGAGGGAGGGAGGAGGGAGGAGAGGAGGGAGGGAGGGAAGGAAGGAAGGAAGGAAGGAAGGAAGGAAGGAGGGAGGGAGGGAGGGAGGGAGGGAGGGAGGGGAGGGAAGGAAGGAAGGAAGGAAGGAAGGAAGGAGGGAGGGAGGGAGGGAGGAGGAGGGAGGAGGGAGGAAGGAGGGAGGGAGGGAGGGAAGGAAGGAAGGAAGGAAGGAAGGAAGGAAGGAAGGAAGGAAGGAAGAAGAAGGAAGGAAGGAAGGAAGGAGAGAGAGAGGGAGCGAGACAAAGAGACACACCACAGTTATGCATCTCTGAAATCTCGATCACAACATAATTCCCCTCTCCTTCATGGTAGATTGAAGAACAATAGGAGACCGTTGAGACAATCAGTGGTCTCATGTTGTCCTACACGACAACATAACATCACCGTATCTTACATCCCAGATCCATACGGAGTGTTTTCATGACTAAAGGTTGTGTTGTTAAAGACAAACTCAACATCCCACGCCATCAAAATCACAGCAATGCAAAAAAAACCACACTTAATCAAAACCACTAATGTATATTTATATCTATATATATATATATATATATATATATATATATATACACACTGAGGGGATGGGAACTAACCAAACAAAGAACAGCACACCAAGTGTGTAATGACTTCTCCACCATGGCCTCATCAACCACTCTAGTGTCTAATTGGTATATAGTAATGACTTCTCCACCATGGCCTCATCAACCACTCTAGTGTCTAATTGGTATATAGTAATGACTTCTCCACCATGGCCTCATCAACCACTCTAGTGTTTAATTGGTATATAGTAATGACTTCTCCACCATGGCCTCATCAAACACTCTAGTGTCTAATTGGTATATAGTAATGACTTCTCCACCATAGCTCATCAACCACTCTAGTGTTTAATTGGTATATAGTAATGACTTCTCCACCATGGCCTCATCAACCACTCTAGTGTCTAATTGGTATATAGTAAATCGACTTCTCCACCATGGCCTCATCAACCACTCTAGTGTCTAATTGGTATATAGTAATGACTTCTCCACCATGGCCTCATCTACCACTCTAGTGTCTAATTGGTATATAGTAATGACTTCTCCACCTTGGCCTCATCAACCACTCTAGTGTCTAATTGGTATATAGTAATGACTTCTCCACCATGGCCTCATCAACCACTCTAGTGTCTAATTGGTATATAGTAATGACTTCTCCACCATGGCCTCATCAACCACTCTAGTGTCTAATTGGTATATAGTAATGACTTCTCCACCATGGCCTCATCAACCACTCTAAGTGTTTAATTGGTATATAGTAATGACTTCTCCACCATGGCCTCATCAACCACTCTAGTGTCTAATTGGTATATAGTAATGACTTCTCCACCATGGCCTCATCAACCACTCTAGTGTCTAATTGGTATATAGTAATGACTTCTCCTATAACATCAACCACTCTAGTGTCTAATTGGTATATAATGTACTTCTCCACCATGGCCTCATCAACCATAGTGTCTAATTGGTATATAGTAATGACTTCTCCACCATGGCCTCATCAACCACTCTAGTGTCTAATTGGTACATAGTAATGACTTCTCCACCATGGCCTCATCAACCACTCTAGTGTCTAATTGGTATATAGTAATGACTTCTCCACCATGGCCTCATCAACCACTCTAGTGTCTAATTGGTATATAGTAATGACTTCTCCACCATGGCCTCATCAACCACTCTAGTGTCTAATTGGTATATAGTAATGACTTCTCCACCATGGCCTCATCAACCACTCTAGTGTCTAATTGGTATATAGTAATGACTTCTCCACCATGGCCTCATCAACCACTCTAGTGTCTAATTGGTATATAGTAATGACTTCTCCACCATGGCCTCATCAACCACTCTAGTGTCTAATTGGTATATAGTAATGACTTCTCCACCATGGCCTCATCAACCACTCTAGTGTCTAATTGGTATATAGTAATGACTTCTCCACCATGGCCTCATCAACCACTCTAGTGTCTAATTGGTATATAGTAATGACTTCTCCACCATGGCCTCATCAACCACTCTAGTGTCTAATTGGTATATAGTAATGACTTCTCCACCATGGCCTCATCAACCACTCTAGTGTCTAATTGGTATATAGTAATGACTTCTCCACCATGGCCTCATCAACCACTCTAGTGTCTAATTGGTATATAGTAATGACTTCTCCACCATGGCCTCATCAACCACTCTAGTGTCTAATTGGTATATAGTAATGACTTCTCCACCATGGCCTCATCAACCACTCTAGTGTCTAATTGGTATATAGTAATGACTTCTCCACCATGGCCTCATCAACCACTCTAGTGTCTAATTGGTATATAGTAATGACTTCTCCACCATGGCCTCATCAACCACTCTAGTGTCTAATTGGTATATAGTAATGACTTCTCCACCATGGCCTCATCAACCACTCTAGTGTCTAATTGGTATATAGTAATGACTTCTCCACCATGGCCTCATCAACCACTCTAGTGTCTAATTGGTATATAGTAATGACTTCTCCACCATGGCCTCATCAACCACTCTAGTGTCTAATTGGTATATAGTAATGACTTCTCCACCATGGCCTCATCAACCACTCTAGTGTCTAATTGGTATATAGTAATGACTTCTCCACCATGGCCTCATCAACCACTCTAGTGTCTAATTGGTATATAGTAATGACTTCTCCACCATGGCCTCATCAACCACTCTAGTGTCTAATTGGTATATAGTAATGACTTCTCCACCATGGCCTCATCAACCACTCTAGTGTCTAATTGGTATATAGTAATGACTTCTCCACCATGGCCTCATCAACCACTCTAGTGTCTAATTGGTATATAGTAATGACTTCCCCACCATGGCCTCATCAACCACTCTAGTGTTTAATTGGTATATAGTAATGACTTCTCCACCATGGCCTCATCAACCACTCTAGTGTCTAATTGGTATATAGTAATGACTTCTCCACCATGGCCTCATCAACCACTCTAGTGTCTAATTGGTATATAGTAATGACTTCTCCACCATGGCCTCATCAACCACTCTAGTGTCTAATTGGTATATAGTAATGACTTCTCCACCATGGCCTCATCAACCACTCCAGTGTCTAATTGGTATATAGTAATGACTTCTCCACCATGGCCTCATCAACCACTCTAGTGTCTAATTGGTATATAGTAATGACTTCTCCACCATGGCCTCTGTCTAATTGTGTGTGTGTGTGTGTGTGTGTGTGTGTGTGTGTGTGTGTGTGTGTTGTGTGTGTGTGTGTGTGTGTGTGTCGTGTGTGCGTGTGTGCGTGTGTGCGTGTGTGTGTGTGTGTGTGTGTGTGTGTGTGTGTGTGTGTGTGTGCGCGTGTGTGTGTGTGTGTGTGTGTGTGTGTGTGTGTGTGTGTGTGTGTGTGTGTGTGTGTGTGTGTGTGTGTGTGTGTGTGTGTGTGTGTGTATTCATTGCTACATTGCTATTAAATATTTTGTCTGTGTGTGTTTGTTGTTGTGGTTTTAGATGTCTCCTTTGGAAACCTGAGACAGCTGTTAAAAACAGGTTCAAGTGGATTATCTTGTCCTTTTCCAGTCTGCACATGCAAAAGAGGAAGTTAACAGGCCTCGTAAAAAAAATGCATTTTCCAATTATCTCGTATTTCCTCTCACATTTAAATTGAGAGACAGCTCAATCAACTTTATCGTCTTGGAATGCAAAAGACAGAATGAACCTGAAAACGAAAGCAGTGGGAGGAGAAGAGGGGTTGGAAACTGGAAAGTGACAATTTGCTGACATTGACAAGATCACACTGTATAATGAGTTTTGACGAACACACACACACACACACACACACACACACACACACACACACACACACACACACACACACACACACACACACACACACACACACACACACACACACACACACACACACACACACACACACACACACAGACAAACACACACACACACAGAGCAAGAGAGACAGAGAGAGAGAGAGAGACAAAGACAAAGTGTCTGTGTTTGCTTTAGCCGCGGGAGTGTGTGACACCTCGTAGTAATTGGTGTTAACCCCGATGTGGCCGGTGTGGCGTTTGAGTTAACGTCCAGATGAGAAGGCAGGAGGTGTGAGGGGGTGTCCAGACAGACAGAAAACATTCCCCCGTCTCCACTACTCTCCAGACCCAGTTCCACTCTCTCTCCATAACACAGCCAGACCCAGCTCCACTACTCTCCATAACACAGCCAGACCCAGCTCCACTACTCTCCATAACACACAGACCCAGATCCATAACACAGCCAGACCCAGCTCCCACTACTCTCCATAACACAGCCAGACCCAGCTCCACTCCTCTCCATAACACTTCCATAACACAGCCAGACCCAGCTCCAGACCCAGTTCCACTCTCCATAACACAGCCAGACCTAGCTCCACTACTCTCCATAACAGCCAGACCCAGCTCCACTACCCATAACACAGCCAGACCCAGTTCCACTCCTCTCCATAACACAGCCAGACCCAGCTCCACTACTCTCATAACACAGCCAGACCCAGCTCCACTACTCTCCATAACACAGCCAGACCCAGCCCACTACTCTCCCATAACACAGCCAGACCCAGTTCCACTCCTCTCCATAACACAGCCAGACCCAGCTCCACTACTCTCCATAACACAGCCAGACCCAGCTCCACTACTCTCCAGACCCAGCTCCACTACACTCCATAACACAGCCAGACCCAGTTCCACTCCCTCTCCATAACACAGCCAGACCCAGCTCCACTACTCTCTCCATAACACAGCCAGACCCAGATCCACTACTCTCCAGACCCAGTTCCACTCCTTCCATAACACAGCCAGACCCAGTTCCACTCCTCTCCATAACACAGCCAGACCCAGCTCCACTACTCTCCATAACACAGCCAGACCCAGCTCCACTCCTCTCCATAACACAGCCAGACCCAGTTCCACCTCTCCATAACACAGCCAGAACCCAGTTCCACTACTCTCCATAACACAGCCAGACCCAGCTCCACTACTCTCCATAACACAGCCAAACCCAGCTCCACTACTCTCCAGACCCAGCCCACTACTCTCCATAACACAGCCAGACCCAGTTCCACTCCTCTCCATAACACAGCCAGACCCAGTTCCACTCCTCTCCATAACACAGCCAGACCCAGCTCCCACTTCCATAACACAGCCAGACCCAGCTCCACTACTCTCCAGACCCAGCTCCACCTACTCTCCAGACCCAGCTCCACTACTCTCCATAACACAGCCAGACCCAGCTCCACCCTCTCCACAACACAGCCAGACCCAGCTCCACTCCTCTCCATAACACAGCCATACCCAGCTCCACTACTCTCCATAACACAGGCAGACCCAGCTCCACAACTTTCCATAACACAGCCAAACCCAGCTCCACTACCTCCAGGCCCAGCTCCACTACTCACCAGACCCAGCTCTACAACTTTCCTTAACACAGCCAAACCCAGCTCCACTCCTCTCCAATACACAGCCAGACCCAGCTCCACTGCTCTCCATAGCACAGCCAGACCGAGCCCACTACTCTCTCAGACCCAGCTCCACTACTCTCCAGACCCAGCTCCACTACTTTCTCCAGACCCATCTACACTACTCTCCAGACCCAGCTCCAATACTCTCCAGACCCATCTCCACTACTCTCCAGACCCAGCTCCACTACTCTCCAGACCCAGCTCCACTACTCCAGACCCAGCTCCTCTCCTCTCCATACCCAGCTCGAGTACTCTAGAGACCCAGCTCCACCACTTTCCAGACCCATCTCCACTACTCTCCAGACACAGCTCCACTGCTCTCCAGACCCAGCTCCAGTACTCTCCAGACCCAGCTCCAATACTCTCCAGACCCAGCTCCACCACTCTCCATACCCAGCTCACTACTCTCCAGACCCAGCTCCACTGCTCTCCAGATCCATCTCCACTACTCTCTCCAGACTCAGCTCCACTACTCTCCAGAACCAGCTCCACTACTCTCCAGACCCAGCTCCACTACTCTCCAGACCCATCTCCACTACTCTCCAGACTCAGCTCCACTACTCTCCAGACCCAGCTCCACTGCTCTCCAGACCCAGCTCCACTACTCTCCAGACCCCGCTCCACTACTTTCCATAACACAGCCAGATCCAGCTCCACCACTTTCCATAACACAGCCAGTCCCAGCTCCTCTACACTCCATAACAATACCAGACCCAGCTCTACAACTTTCGATAACACAGCCAGACCCAGCTCCACTCCTCTCCAATACACAGCCAGACCCAGCTCCACTACTTTCCATAACACAGCCAGACCCAGCTCCACTCCTCTCCATAACACAGCCAGACCCAGCCCACTCCTCTCCATAACACCGCCAGACCCAGCTCCACTGCTCTCCATAACACAGCCAGACCCATCTCCACTACTCTCCAGGCCCAGCTCCACTACTCTCCAGACCCAGCTCCAGTACTCTCCAGACCCAGCTCCACTACTTCTCCAGACCCAGCTCCATTACTCTCCATACCCAGCTCCACTACTCTCCAGACCCATCTCCACTACTCTCCAGACCCAGCTCCACTACTCTCCAGACCCAGCTCCAGTACTCTCCAGAGCCAGCTCCACTACTCCCCAGACCCAGCTCCACTACTCTCCAGACCCAGCTCAGTACTCTCCAGATCCAGCTCCACTACTCTCCAGACCCAGCTCCATTACTCTCCATACCCAGCTCCACTACTCTCCAGACCCATCTCCACTACTCTCCAGACCCAGCTCCACTACTTTCCATAACACAGCCTGATCCAGCTCCACAACTATCCATAACACAGCCAGTCCCAGCTCCTCTACACTCCATAACAATGCCAGACCCAGCTCTACAACTTTCGATAACACAGCCAGACCCAGCTCCACTCCTCTCCAATACAGCCAGACCCAGCTCCACTACTTTCCATAACACAGCCAGACCCAGCTCCACTCCTCTCCATAACACAGCCAGACCCAGCTCCACTCCTCTCCATAACACCGCCAGACCCAGCTCCACTGCTCTCCATAACACAGCCAGACCCATCTCCACTACTCTCCAGGCCCAGCTCCACTACTCTCAGACCCAGCTCCAGTACTCTCCAGACCCAGCTCCACTACTCTCCAGACCCAGCTCCATTACTCTCTCCATACCCAGCTCCCACTACTCTCCAGACCCATCTCCACTACTCTCCAGACCCAGCTCCACTACTCTCCAGTCCCAGCTCCAGTACTCTCCAGATCCAGCTCCACTACTCTCAGAGCCAGCTCCACTCCTCCCCAGACCCAGCTCCACTACTCTCCAGACCCAGCTCCAGTACTCTCCAGATCCCAGCTCCACTACTCTCCAGACCCAGCTCCATTACTCTCCACACCCAGCTCCACTACTCTCCAGACCCATCTCCACTACTCTCCAGACCCAGCTCCACTACTCTCCATACCCAGCTCCAGTACTCTCCAGATCCAGCTCCACTACTCTCCAGACCCAGCTCCACTCCTCCCCAGACCCAGCCCAGTCCTCCCCAGACCCAGCTCCACTACTCTCAGACCCAGCTCCAGTACTCTCCAGAGCCAGCTGCACTCCTCCCCAGACCCAGCTCCACTACTCTCCAAACCCAGCTCCAGTACTCTCCAGATCCAGCTCCACTACTCTCCAGAGCCAGCTCCACTCCTCCCCAGACCCAGCTCCACTACTCTCCAGACCCAGCTCCAGTACTCTCCAGAGCCAGCTGCACTCCTCCCCAGACCCAGCTCCACTACTCTCCAAAAAGCCCAGCTCCAGTACTCTCCAGACCCAGCTCCACTACTCTCCAGACCCAGCTCCACTACTCTCCAGACCAAGGTCCAGTACTCTCCAGACCAAGCTCCACTACTCTCCAGACCCATCTCCACTCCTCCCCCAGAGCCAGCTCCACTACTTCCCCCTGCAGACCCAGCCCACACTCTCCAAACCCAGCTCTAGTACTCTTCAGACCCAGCTCCACTCCAGACCCAGCTCCACTCTCCAGACCCAGCTCCACTACTCTCCAGACCCAGCTCCAGTACTCTCCAGACCAAGCTCCACGCTCCAGACCTCCACTCCTCCCAGAGCCCACCAGCTCCAACCCAGCTCCTACTCCCCAGACCCAGCTCCACTACTCTCCAGACCCAGCTCCACTACTCTCCAGACCCAGCTCCACTACTCTCCAGACCCAGCTCCATTACTCTCCATACCCAGCTCCACTACTCTCCAGACCTCCAGATCCATCTCCACTACTCTCCAGACCCAGCTCCACTACTTTCCATAACACAGCCAGATCCAGCTCCACAACTATCCATAACACAGCCAGTCCCAGCTCCTCTACACTCCATAACAATACCAGACCCAGCTCTACAACTTTCGATAACACAGCCAGACCCAGCTCCACTCCTCTCCAATACACAGCCAGACCCAGCTCCACTACTTTCCATAACACAGCCAGGACCCAGCTCCACTCCTCTCCATAACACAGCCAGACAGCTCCACTCCCTCTCCATAACACCGCCAGACCCAGCTCCACTGCTCCATAACACAGCCAGACCCATCTCCACTACTCTCCAGGCCCAGCTCCACTACTCTCCAGACCCAGCTCCAGTACTCTCCAGACCCAGCTCCACTACCTCCAGACCCAGCTCCATTACTCTCCACACCCAGCCCACTACTCTCCAGACCCATCTCCACTACTCTCCAGACCCAGCTCCACTACTCTCCAGTCCCAGCTCCAGTACTCTCCAGATCCAGCTCCACTACTCTCCAGAGCCAGCTCCACTCCTCCCCAGACCCAGCTCCACTACTCTCCAGACCCAGCTCCAGTACTCTCCAGATCCAGCTCCACTACTCTCCAGACCCAGCTCCATTACTCTCCACACCCCAGCTCCACTACTCTCCAGACCCATCTCCACTACTCTCCAGACCCAGCTCCACTACTCTCTCCAGACCCAGCTCCAGTACTCTCCAGATCCAGCTCCACTCCTCTCCAGACCCAGCTCCACTCCTCCCCAGACCCAGCTCCAGTCCTCCCCAGACCCAGCTCCACTACTCTCCAGACCCAGCTCCAGTACTCTCCAGAGCCAGCTGCACTCCTCCCCAGACCCAGCTCCACTACTCTCCAAACCCAGCTCCAGTACTCTCCAGATCCAGCCCACTACTCTCCAGAGCCAGCTCCACTCCTCCCCAGACCCAGCTCCACTACTCTCCAGACCCAGCTCCAGTACTCTCCAGAGCCAGCCGCACTCCTCCCCAGACCCAGCTCCACTACTCTCCAAACCCAGCCCAGTACTCTCCAGACCCAGCCCACTACCTCCTCCAGACCCAGCCCACTCACTCTCCAGACCAAGGTCCAGTACTCTCCAGACCAAGCTCCACTACTCTTCCAGACCCACTACACTCCTCCTCCCAGACCCAGCTCCACCACTCTTCCAAACCCAGCCCAGCAATTTCAGACCCAGCTCCACTACTCTCCAGACCCAGCTCCACTACTCTCCAGACCCAGCTCCACTACTCTCCAGACCAAGGTCCAGTACTCTCCAGACCAAGGTCCAGTACTCTCCAGACCAAGCTCCACTACTCTCCAGACCCAGCTCCACTACTCTCCAGACCAAGGTCCAGTACTCTCCAGACCCAGCTCCACCACTCTCCAAACCCAGCTCCAGTACTCTTCAGACCCAGCTCCACTACTCTCCAGACCCAGCTCCACTACTCTCCAGACCCAGCTCCACTACTCTCCAGACCAAGGTCCAGTACTCTCCAGACCCAGCTCCACTACTCTCCAGACCCAGCTCCACTACTCTCCAGACCAAGGTCCAGTACTCTCCAGACCAAGCTCCACTACTCTCCAGACCCATCTCCACTCCTCCCCAAACCCAGCTCCACTACTCTCCAGACCCATCTCCACTACTCTCCAGACCCAGCTCCACCACTCTCCAAACCCAGCTCCACTACTCTCCAAACCCAGCTCCACTACTCTCCATACCCAGCTCCACTACTGCTAGTAGTAAACGGCATGAGAATGAGTGTAGGCAAGGGAGTGAGTGAAAACACGTATGATTAAATTATGTGGTTGCAATCTGTAAAGACTTACGTTTTTGGTAATGAAACACCAGGTCTCCCCTTCATCTGTGGGCTCTGGTTTTGAAGGAAAACATGCACATGTACCATATGCCAATGTCTTTCTGAGAGGCCCAGTTTAACATGCATTGAAAGAGTCTAATATCTTGTGTTATTATGGGTCTGGCATGGAGACCTGAGTGAAAGCATGTTCCTTTGGAGGATGTTGTCCTCTGATTTTTATTGTGGCAAATGAAGTAATCTGAGTATCAGGGGAGGAGGCTTTCATCAACTCCGGGTGAAGGGGTTTCATCAACTAGAGGGAGGGGTTTCATCAACTAGAGGGGAGGGGTTTCATCAACTGAGGAGGTTTCATCAACTAGAGGAGGGGTTTCATCAACTAGAGGGAGGGGTTTCATCAACTAGAGGGGAGGGGTTTCATCAACTAGAGGGGAGGGGTTTCATCAACTAGAGGGGAGGGGTTTCATCAACTAGAGGAGGGTTTCATCAACTAGAGGGAGGGGTTTCATCAACTAGAGGGAGGGGTTTCATCAACTAGAGGGAGGGGTTTCATCAACTAGAGGGAGGGGTTTCATCAACTAGAGGGGAGGGGTTTCATCAACTAGAGGGAGGGGTTTCATCAACTAGAGGGGAGGGGTTTCATCAACTAGAGGGAGGGGTTTCATCAACTAGAGGGGAGGGGTTTCATCAACTAGAGGGGAGGGGTTTCATCAACAAGAGGGAGGGGTTTCATCAACTAGAGGGAGGGGTTTCATCAACTCCGGGTGAAGGGGTTTCATCAACTAGAGGGGAGGGGTTTCATCAACTAGAGGGGAGGGGTTTCATCAACTAGAGGGAGGGGTTTCATCAACTAGAGGGGAGGGGTTTCATCAACTAGAGAGGAGGGGTTTCATCAACTCCGGGTGAAGGGGTTTCATCAACTAGAGGGAGGGGTTTCATCAACTCCGGGTAAAGGGGTTTCATCAACTAGAGGGAGGGGTTTCATCAACTCCGGGTGAAGGGGTTTCATCAACTAGAGGGAGGGTTTCATCAACTCGGGGTGAAGGGGTTTCATCAACTAGAGGGGAGGGGTTTCATCAACTAGAGGGGAGGGGTTTCATCAACTAGAGGGGAGGGGTTTCATCAACTAGAGGGGAGGGGTTTCATCAACTAGAGGGGAGGGGTTTCATCAACTAGAGGGGAGGGGTTTCATCAACTAGAGGGAGGGGTTTCATCAACTAGAGGGGAGGGGTTTCATCAACTAGAGGGAGGTTTCATCAACTAGAGGAGGGGTTTCATCAACTAGAGGGGAGGGTTTCATCAACTAGAGGGGAAGGGTTTCATCAACTAGAGGGAGGGGTTTCATCAACTAGAGGGAGGGGTTTCATCAACTAGAGGGGAGGGGTTTCATCAACTAGAGGGGAGGGGTTTCATCAACTAGAGGGAGGGGTTTCATCAACTAGAGGAGGGTTTCATCAACTAGAGGGAGGGGTTTCATCAACTAGAGGGGAGGGGTTTCATCAACTAGAGGGAGGGGTTTCATCAACTCCGGGGAAGGGGTTTCATCAACTAGAGGAGGGGTTTCATCAACTAGAGGGAGGGGTTTCATCAACTAGAGGGAGGGGTTTCATCAACTAGAGAGGAGGGGTTTCATCAACTCCGGGTGAAGGGGTTTCATCAACTAGAGGGAGGGGTTTCATCAACTCCGGGTGAAGGGGTTTCATCAACTAGAGGGAGGGGTTTCATCAACTAGAGGGGAGGGTTTCATCAACTAGAGGGAGGGGTTTCATCAACTAGAGGGAGGGGTTTCATCAACTCAGGGGAAGGGGTTTCATCAACTAGAGGGAGGGGTTTCATCAACTAGAGGGAAGGGGTTTCATCAACTAGAGGGGAGGGGTTTCATCAACTAGAGGAGGGGTTTCATCAACTAGAGGGGAGGGGTTTCATCAACTAGAGGGGAGGGGTTTCATCAACTAGAGGGAGGGGTTTCATCAACTAGAGGGGAGGGGTTTCATCAACTAGAGGAGGGGTTTCATCAACTAGAGGGGAGGGGTTTCATCAACTAGAGGGGAGGGGTTTCATCAACAAGAGGGAGGGGTTTCATCAACAAGAGGGGAGGGGTTTCATCAACTAGAGGGAGGGGTTTCATCAACTAGAGGGGAGGGGTTTCATCAACTAGAGGGGAGGGGTTTCATCAACAAGAGGGAGGGGTTTCATCAACTAGAGGGGAGGGGTTTCATCAACTAGAGGGAGGGTTTCATCAACTAGAGGAGGGGTTTCATCAACTAGAGGGAGGGTTTCATCAACTAGAGGGGAGGGGTTTCATCAACGAGAGGGAGGGGTTTCATCAACTAGAGGGGAGGGGTTTCATCAACGAGAGGGAGGGGTTTCATCAACTAGGGGGGAGGGGTTTCATCAACTAGAGGGGAGGGGTTTCATCAACTAGAGGGGGGGGTTTGATCAACTAGAGGGGGGGGTTTCATCAACTAGAGGGGAGGGGTTTCATCAACTAGAGGGGAGGGGTTTCATCAACTAGAGGGGAGGGGTTTCATCAACTAGAGGGAGGGGTTTCATCAACTAGAGGGGAGGGGTTTCATCAACTAGAGGGGAGGGGTTTCATCAACTAGAGGGGAGGGGTTTCATCAACTAGAGGGGAGGGGTTTCATCAACTAGAGGGGAGGGGTTTCATCAACTAGAGGGGAGGGGTTTCATCAACTAGAGGGGAGGGGTTTCATCAACTAGAGGGGAGGGGTTTCATCAACTAGAGGGGAGGGGTTTCATCAACTAGAGGGAGGGGTTTCATCAACTAGAGGGGAGGGGTTTCATCAACTAGAGGGAGGGGTTTCATCAACTAGAGGGAGGGGTTTCATCAACTAGAGGGGAGGGGTTTCATCAACTAGAGGGGAGGGGTTTCATCAACTAGAGGGGAGGGGTTTCATCAACTAGAGGGGAGGGGTTTCATCAACTAGAGGAGGGGTTTCATCAACTAGAGGGGAGGGGTTTCATCAACTAGAGGAGGGGTTTCATCAACTAGAGGGGAGGGGTTTCATCAACTAGAGGGAGGGGTTTCATCAACTAGAGGAGGGGTTTCATCAACTAGAGGGGAGGGGTTTCATCAACTAGAGGGAGGGGTTTCATCAACTAGAGGGGAGGGGTTTCATCAACTAGAGGGAGGGGTTTCATCAACTAGAGGGAGGGGTTTCATCAACTAGAGGAGGGGTTTCATCAACTAGAGGAGGTCACAGAGGGAGGGGTTTCATCAACTAGAGGGGAGGGGTTTCATCAACTAGAGGGAGGGGTTTCATCAACTAGAGGGGAGGGGTTTCATCAACTAGAGGGGAGGGGTTTCATCAACAAGAGGGAGGGGTTTCATCAACTAGAGGGAGGGGTTTCATCAACTAGAGAGAGGGGTTTCATCAACAGAGAGGGGTTTCATCAACTAGAGGGAGGGGTTTCATCAACTAGAGGGGAAGGGGTTTCATCAACTAGAGGGAGGGGTTTCATCAACGAGAGGGAGGGGTTTCATCAACTAGAGGGAGGGGTTTCATCAACTAGAGGGAGGGGTTTCATCAACTAGAGGGGAGGGGTTTCATCAACTAGAGGGGAGGGGTTTCATCAACTAGAGGGGAGGAGGCTTTCATCAACTCCGGGGGAAGGGGTTTCATCAACTAGAGGGGAGGGGTTTCATCAACAAGAGAGAGGGGTTTCATCAACAAGAGAGAGGGGTTTCATCAACTAGAGGGAGGGGTTTCATCAACTAGAGGGGAGGGGTTTCATCAACTAGAGGGAGGGGTTTCATCAACTAGAGGGAGGGGTTTCATCAACGAGAGGGAGGGGTTTCATCAACTAGAGGGAGGCGTTTCATCAACTAGAGGTGAGGGGTTTCATCAACGAGAGGGAGGGGTTTCATCAACTAGGGGGGAGGGGTTTCATCAACGAGAGGGAGGGGTTTCATCAACTAGAGGGAGGGGTTTCATCAACTAGAGGGGAGGGGTTTCATCAACTAGAGGGAGGGGTTTCATCAACTAGAGGGAGGGGTTTCATCAACTAGAGGGAGGGTTTCATCAACTAGGGGGAGGGGTTTCATCAACGAGAGGAGGGGTTTCATCAACTAGAGGGAGGGGTTTCATCAACTAGAGGGGAGGGGTTTCATCAACTAGAGGGGAGGGGTTTCATCAACTAGGGGGAGGGGTTTCATCAACGAGAGGGAGGGGTTTCATCAACGAGAGGGGAAGGGGTTTCATCAACTAGAGGGAGGGGTTTCATCAACTAGAGGGAAGGGTTTCATCAACTAGAGGAGGGGTTTCATTAACTAGAGGAGGGGTTTCATCAACTAGAGGGGAGGGGTTTCATCAACTAGAGGGAGGGGTCTCATCAACTAGAGGGAGGGGTTTCATCAACAAGAGGGAGGGTTTCACCTCAACTAGAGGAGGCTTCACTCAACTAGAGGAGGCTCCATCAACCAGAGAGAGGGGTTTCATCAACTAGAGGGATGGTTTCCATCAACTAGAGGGGAGGCTTCATCAACTAGAGGGGAGGGTTTCATCGACTAGAGGGGAGGGGCTGAATCAACTAGAGGGGGAGGTTTCATCAACTAGAGGGGAGGGTTTCATCAACTAGAGGGGAGGGGTTTTCAGCAACTAGAGGGTCGTTTCATCAACCAGAGGGAGGGTTTCATCTACTAGTGGGAGGGTTTCATCAACTAGAGGGGTCGTTTCATCAACTAGAGGAGGTTTCATCAACTAGAGGAGGAGTGCTCACTCAACTAGAGGGGAGGGGGTGTCATCAACTAGAGGGGAGGGGTTTCATCAACTAGAGGGGAGGGGTGTCATCAACCAGAGGGAAGGGGTTTCCACCAACTAGAGGGGAGGGTTTCATCAACTAGAGGGAGGGGTTTCATCAACTAGAGGGAGGGGTTTCATCAACAAGAGGAGGGTTTCATCAACTAGAGGGAAGGGGTTTCATCAACTAGAGGGGAAGGGTTTCATCAACTAGAGGGAGGGGTTTCATCAACTAGAGGGAGGGGTTTCATCAACTAGAGGGGAGGGTTTCATCAACTAGAGGGGAGGGGTTTCATCAACTAGAGGGAGGGGTTTCATCAACAGAGAGAGGGGTTTCATCAACACGAGAGAGGGTTTCATCAACAAGAGAGGGTTTCATCAACTAGAGGGGAAGGGGTGTCATCAACTAGAGGGAGGGGTTTCATCAACTAAGGGAGGGTTTCATCAACAAGAGAGAGGGTTTCATCAACTAGAGGGAAGGGTTTCATCATCTAGAGGGGAAGGGTTTCATCAACTAGAGGGAGGGGTTTCATCAACTAGAGGGGAGGGGTTTCATCAACGAGAGGGAGGGGTTTCATCAACTAGAGGGAGGGGTTTCATCAACTAGAGGGGAGGGGTTTCATCAACTAGAGGGAGGGGTTTCATCAACTAGAGGGAGGGGTTTCATCAACTAGAGGGAGGGGTTTCATCAACAAGAGGGAAGGGTTTCATCAACTAGAGGGGAGGGTTTCATCAACTAGAGGGAGGGGTTTCATCAACGAGAGGAGGGTTTCATCAACAAGGAGAGGGTTTCATCAACTAGAGGGAAGGGTTTCATCATCTAGAGGGGAAGGGTTTCATCAACTAGAGGAGGGGTTTCATCAACTAGAGGGGAGGGGTTTCATCAACTAGAGGGGAGGGTTTCATCAACTAGAGGGGAGGGGTTTCATCAACTAGAGGGAGGGGTTTCATCAACAAGAGAGGGGTTTCATCAACAGAGGGAGGGGTTTCATCAACAAGAGAGAGGGGTTTCATCAACTAGAGGGGAAGGGGTGTCATCAACTAGAGGCGAGGGGTTTCATCAACTAAAGGGAGGGGTTTCATCAACTAGAGAGAGGGGTTTCATCAACTAGAGGGGAAGGGGTTTCATCATCTAGAGGGGAAGGGTTTCATCAACTAGAGGGAGGGGTTTCATCAACTAGAGGGGAGGGTTTCATCATCTAGAGGGAGGGGTTTCATCAACTAGAGAGAGGGGTTTCATCAACTAGAGAGAGGGGTTTCATCAACGAGAGGGAGGGGTTTCATCAACTAGAGGGGAAGGGGTTTCATCAACTAGAGGGGAGGGGTTTCATCAACTAGAGGGAGGGTTTCATCAACTAGAGGGAGGGGTTTCATCAACTAGAGGGAGGGGTTTCATCAACTAGAGGGAGGGGTTTCATCAACAAGAGGGGAGTGGTTTCATCAACTAGAGGGGAGGGGTTTCATCAACTAGAGGGGAAGGGTTTCATCAACTAGAGGGAGGGGTTTCATCAACTAGAGGGGAAGGGGTGTCATCAACTAGAGGGAAGGGGTTTCATCAACTAGAGGGAGGGGTTTCATCAACTAGAGGGAGGGTTTCATCAACTAGAGGGGAGGGGTTTCATCAACTAGAGGGGAGGGGTTTCATCAACTAGAGGGGAGGGGTTTCATCAACTAGAGGGGGGGGTTTCATCAACTAGAGGGGAGGGGTTTCATCAACTAGAGGGGAGGGGTTTCATCAACTAGAGGGAGGGGTTTCATCAACTAGAGGGGAGGGGTTTCATCAACTAGAGGGAGGGGTTTCATCAACTAGAGGGGAAGGGGTTTCATCAACTAGAGGGGAGGGGTTTCATCAACTAGAGGGAGGGGTTTCATCAACTAGAGGGAGGGGTTTCATCAACTAGAGGGAGGGGTTTCATAAACTAGAGAGAGGGGTTTCAACAACTAGAGATGGAGGGATTTCATCAACTAGAGGGAGGGGTTTCATCAACTAGAGGGAGGGGTTTCATCAACTAGAGGGAGGGGTTTCATCAACTGGGGGAGGGGTTTCATCAGAGCGTGTGTAAGGTGTTTAGTGTCTGTGTGTGTTTGTGTTTGTGTGTGTGTACAATGTTGAGAATGTGTGTGTGTGTGTGTTTGTTCGACATGTGCATGCCTGTAATCACTGTCAGTGTTTGATTCGCTGATTGGTTGACACTGAAAAGCTCTTCAACCACATGTCAAATTTCAAGTTAAAACTTCACTAGGGTTGGGGGCAGCATTCGGAAGTTTGGATGAAAAGCGTGCCCAGAGTAAACTGCCTGCTACTCAGGCCCAGAGGCTAGGATGTGCATATTATTAGCAGAATTGGGTAGAAAACACTCTGAAGTTTCTGAAACTGTTTGAATGATGTCTGTGAGTATAACAGAACTCATATGACAGGCGAACAATCCAACCAGGAAGTGGGAAATCTGAGGTTTGTAGTTGTTCACGTGATTGCCTATGCAATATACAGTGTATATGTGTTCAGATTGCACTTCCTAAGGCTTCCACTAGATGTCAACAGTCTTTAGAACTTTGTTTCAGGTTTTTACTGTGAAGGGGAGCGAATAAGAGCTGTTTGAATCAGGGGTCTGGCTGAAAGCCATTAGTTTAGTCACGCTCACGGCCGTGAGTGCGAGCTCCCTTCCCTTTCATTTCTAAAGACAAAGGAATTGTCTGGTTGGAATATTATTGAAGATTTATGATAAAAACATCCTAAAAATGGATTCTATACATCTTTTGACATGTTTCTACAAACTGTAATAGAACTTTTTAAACTTTTCCTCTGGACTTAATGCTCGCGCCTTGTGCATTTTGGATTAAACCCGCGAACAAAAACGAGGTATTTGGACATAAATGGACTTTATCGAACAAAACAAACATTTAACATGGAGTCCTGAGAGTGCCATCAGATGAAGATCATCAAAGGTAAGTGATTCATTTTAACGCTATTTCTGACTGTTGTGAGCCCTCTCCTTGGCTGGAAAATGGCTGTATGGTTTTCTGTGGCTAGGCGCTGACCTAACGTAATCGCATTGTGCTTTCGCCATAAAGCCTTTTTGAAATCTGACACAGCGTTTGCATTAAGGAGAAGTTTATTTTTAAATGTATGTTAAACATTTGCGTTTATGATGAGGAGAAGTTGATCTATATTTCCATGCTTAATTAACACTTGTATCTGTCATCAATGTTTATTTCTGTAATTTGATGTGGCTCTCTACACTTTCACCAGATGTTTGTTGGAGACAATGCATTGCTGAACATAACGCGCCAATGTAAACTGAGATTTTTGGATATAAATTTGAACTTTATCGAACAAAACATACATGTATTGTGTAACATGAAGTCCTATGAGTGTCTTCTGATGAAGATCATCAATTTAATTGCTATTTCTGACTTTTGTATAGTTTTCTGTGACTAGGCGCTGGCCTAACATAATCGCATGGTGTGCTTTCACAGTAAAGCTTTTTTGAAATCGGACACTGGTTGGATATACAAGAAGTTTATCTTTAAAATGGTGTAACATATTTGTAAGTTTGAAGAATTTTAATTATGGGATTTCTGTTGCTTTCAATTTGGCGCCCTGCTATTTCACTGGCTGTTGTCGAGGTGGGACGCTACCGTCCCACTTGTACCAGAGACGTTAAATAGCCTTTCAAACATGGAGAGAGATCAACTGAAACGCACAGACACAAAGGAAACTGTCTCTCCCTAGTAATACCAGCCTGTCTGACCATGTGTGCAAAAACCAAATGACATTCTATGACCTATATAGCGTTTTAATTTTAATCAGATCCCTACAAAAGTAGTGAAATAAATAGTGACAAGGGTGTAAGTTTGGGATGCAACCCAATGTCTGTGTAAGAGCAGACCCAGGATCAGTGTATTGTACTTAGACTGTTGCCTGTGAGCATGAATGAGAAACCACATGACTGATCTTAAATCAGTTCACAACTTTGAAAGCCCTCTGAGCTATACATTTCCTGTGTGTGTGT